>NC_133604.1:0-69596 GCF_964106895.1 Numenius arquata | reverse complement strand
GGCGGGGACGCGTCCTGATAGGCGGAGGCGTTTGTCCATCAGGCGGGATTCGCGAGGGGGCGGGAGGGCGTGACGGGCCGGGCCTGTGCTCTGATAGGCTGAGAGGAGTGCCCGTCAGAGCCGTTACTAAGGAGGATCTCGCGGTTGCTATGGGACGGGCGTGCCTCTGGATTGGTCACCGTCGTAACTAAGGGCGGGACCATGGCTGGTTCCTGCTTGGGCTCCGTTGATAGGCTACAGGACTTGTCAGTCAGCGCGGAAGGTTGGGGAGGGCGCGAGCGAAGCTACAGCGGCCTTCCGATAGGTCGGCTCAGGCGTCACTCGGTGATGACGCCACGGGCGTGCCCCGCTCTCGTTGGCTGCCGCCTGCCCCTCGGCGGCCGTTGCCAGGCGGGCGGCGGAAGCGGAAGTCGGCGGCGCGGCCGCGGCGGGAGGGATGAAACCGGCTCCGGGGCGGCGGCGGTTCCTGGGGACGCTGGTGCTGCTGCTCCTGCCGACGCCGCTGGGGGGCGCGGGTGCGTGGGGCGGCGACGTCACCGGGCGGAGAGCGGGGCGGCGGCGACGTCACGGTGGGGCTCGGGGTGGCGGCGTCACGTGTCGGGGGCCGGTCCCGGTCGGCGCAGGGCCTCGAGTGCCGCGGGGAGCAGGGGGTGGCGGCGGGGGAGCTGCTGGGTGCCCGCCGGGGATCCCCCGCCCCGCACAGCCCCCGCCCTCCCCCCAGCTTTGCCCGGGAACCCGCCCGTTCCCCGCCCGGTCGCGGCGTTTCTCTGCCGGCAGCCCCCGCACACGGCTCAGCGCCCGCCGCAGCCCGGGGGACCCCCGAGCACACACACACACACACACCCCGCTTCGCAGAGCGCTGCGGGGCCGCGGGCCGGTGCTGCGGCAGAGGCTGCTGGGGGGAGTGGGCCTCGGGCCCCTCGCGGCCCGGGTCTGCCGCGGGGCTGGGCCCTCGGGGGGCTTCGGGAGCCTCCTTCGCCTCGGGGGGGTGGGGGGGGATTCGTGCAGGAGGCGACCGCGAATTTAGTTTTCTCTACGAGGGGGACAAGGAATGAAGCTGGAGAGGGGATAAGGGCGGGAGCCTGTGCCGTTTCTGACAGTCCCGGGAATGGGGTTGTCCCAGAAAAGAACCAGGTGCCCTGAGCCAAACAGGGGCAGGAGCTTTGTCTTCACCCACCCAGCGTGCGCTCAGCTGGGGGAGCTCCGGGAAGGGACAGTGGAGCTGTGTCTTTTGGTGGGTGAAGCAGACGGGAGCAGGGCCCTCGCGCTGGGTCTGCGTCGCTGAATCCCTCCGCTCTGCGTCGCACAGATGGCAAGGAGCTGGTCCTCCCGCTCTACGAGGGCCACGCGTACCATCTCGAGACTCCTCACCACTTCTGTTACACCAACACGCGCGTCCCACAATGGCACGACATATGGACCAGGACGCAGGTGAGAGGAGAAGGCTGGTCCTCCTGGGTCTGGCTGGGCCGAGCCCCTCCGGCAGCTGCGGCCCTGCCCCTGTTTGCTTCCTTCCCCCATGCAGATCCGGGTCAACAGCAGTCGGATGATCCGAGTCACGCAGGTGGACAGCGAGGAGGAACTGGAGAAGTTTAATGTGTGGAACGTCGTTCTCTCCTTTCTGAAGGAGAAGCTGAACGACACCAGCATCGATGTGGATCTCTACAGCAACAAAACCTGCCTGAAGGTCGAGGTGCTGGAGACTGGCACCACGTACTGTGTCGTCCTCTTCCGACGTACGGCTCCTCCGCGGCAGGGGCTCCTGGGGGGGAAGTGGGTCTGGCTGTGCTGGTGCTCTCGAGGGGGCAACGAGGACGTGGCCGGGTGAGCTCGTGGTCTGAGGGCCAGCGGGGCTGATCCCTCCTTGGGAAGAAAAATGGGCCTGCAGAGAGAAGCATGTCTTCGTCCATGGGATATAAAGTGGGGGAATTTAGGGCACTTGTTGGAGGCTCACCTGGGATGCTGCCCCTTCCCTGCCCCTGTGACCGTGGAGCAGGCTGGAGGGCACCCTGCCAGGCTTCCTCTCACCCCACACTCGCTCTCGTTCCAGGCTTTGACCCAAAGCTGTTCCTGGTTTTCTTCCTGGGCCTGTTGTTGTTCTTCTGTGGAGACATGCTGAGCAGGTGGGTCACCTCTGTTCCCCCATGAGCTGGGGACGAGGAGAGTTGGGTGGGGAGCGCCTGGTTGGCTCTGCAGGCTCTCAGGGGGCTGCTCCCAGCGGGTGTGTTTGTGCACGGGCATCCGTGAGCTGTAAAGCACCTTGTGCATGTGTGTGATCTCTGCAGGAGCCAACTCTTCTACTATTCAGCCGGGATTAGTTTTGGCTTGCTGGCCTCGCTGCTCATCCTCGTCTATATGATGTCCAAGGTCATGCCCAAGGTGAGTGTCGGGCTGCCTGGGGGCCAGAGACCTCGCAGCAGTAGCCCTTTTTACACCTGTAGGTTGTTCTGGTGAGGCTGCTGGAGCACGTGACCTTGCGGTGCCGTGTTGTGGGTCTGGCTTTGCGTGGAGCAAGGCTCAGCAGCTGCAGTGAGGCAGCCATCACTGCCCGTCTTCAGTCTCCCATCTCCTCTCCTAGAAAAGCCCTGTTTACTTCCTGCTGGTAGGAGGCTGGTCCTTTTCCCTCTACCTGCTTCAGCTGATCTTCAAGAACCTACGGGAGATCTGCAAGTTCTACTGGCAGTACCTCCTAGGTAGGTGTTGAGCCCTTTGGACTGGCTGGTTCACCAGGCTGCGTGTCTCCTGCTGGAGCTACAGCGTGCTGGTGGAAAAAGCTGAGGCTTCCTGCTTCCCCTGGTGCTGCGGACGCTGCCCTCAGGCTCCAGCGTGGGATTTAACCCCAGCCCTGACGGATGCGGCTCAGCCGGATCCCTCTGCTCTCCTGCAGGTTACCTGCTGCTCGTCGGCTTCGTCAGCTTTGGCGTGTGCTACCGGTACGGCCCGCTGGAGAACGAGCGCAGCATCAACCTCCTCTCCTGGGCTCTGCAGCTCCTGGGCCTCTTGCTGATGTACTCGGGCATCCAGATCCATCCCATCGCCTTGGCCTTGGTGGTCGTTGCCGTCTGCACCAAGAACCTGGACTACCCTGTGCAGTGGGTCTTCGCTGCCTACAGGTGAGGACCTGGAGCACTGCAGCTTGCTCCCGATTCCCAGCCGTCATCAGGCCGGGATGAGCTGCTGGATGGGGTCTGTGTCACATAACCAGGGTGTTTTCACTGGGGTTTGGGGCTGGGGTGGGCATAATGGGGGGGGGGGGTTGTGTCCCTTATTCCCTGGAGCTGGTGCAGGAGAGTGCCCTGCTCCTCCTGGAGGCTGGGAGCCTCCCTCAGGGGCGAGGAGCAGAGGCCGGAGGGACACGCTCCACTCCCCCCACTGCAGCCCAGGGAGCTTGGGGTCCTGCCCCGGCTGGATGGGCAGTAACTGGTGCTGCTGCGCTGGCAGGAGGATGCAGAGCACCAGGTGTGGGCCCAGCCCCCCTCGCCTGCTGACAGAGGAGGAGTATCGGGTCCAGGGTGAGGAGGAGACACGCAAGGCCCTCGAGGAGCTTCGAAACTACTGCAGAAGCCCAGATTTCTCTGCCTGGACTGCAGTCTCCCGCATCCAGTCTCCCAAGAGGTAACGTCCCGTGACAGTGTGGCTTGGGGTGGCCGACCTGTGTATCCCTGTGCTTCTAAAAGCCCGAGGTTGCTCTGTGCTGTCACTTCTGGCTTTAGAGATAGTGACACAGAGGCACAGAAGGTCCGTGGTGCGTAGAAGCAGGGCGTGCCACAGGGGAAGGACAGATAACGCCTGATCCTGGCACTGAAACGCTTCACCCCGGCTGCTTGGGTGCCAGGGCCTTGCAGGGGGGACGCCAGGGATGCACAACGCGCTGCTTTGTGGCTTCTTCCCAGGTTTGCTGACTTTGTGGGTGGCGCCTGTCACGTCACCCCCAACGAGGTCTCTGTCCACGAGCGGGAGTACGGCCTGGGCGGCATCTTCCTTGAGGACCAGCTCTTCGAGGAGGAGGAGGAGGAAGATGATGACTCCTTTGAGAGGAATCACACGAGTTACTCCCTGACCCACAACCACCTGGATGCTGATTGAGGGGGCAGAACGGCCGCTGCGTCTCCACTGCCCTGACGCCGGCAGAGCACGAAGCCCCGTTTGCTGGGGGGAAGTGTCTGCTGCCAGCACCCCCCTCCCACCCCGAGCTGGGCTGTCGGGAGCTCTGCACAGAGCCTGGGGGGAGGACAAGGGGGGCTGACACCCCTACATTCCCCAGGCAGCTCCTGCCAGGCCGAGGCGCGAAAGCTTTTGTCAGTGCAGCTCTAGGTGGTGACAGGGGAGACGCAGGGACTCGGTCCCAGCTGGGGACCGCAGGGCAGCCCTGCTGCTGCTGAGATGCAGGACACTGGTCCCTCTGAATGTGGACTGGAGCCACCCTGGGGTTTTACCGTGGGTGTTTGGGAGCTCCCAGTGCCTGAATTTGTAGGGGCAGAGGCCTCTTTCCCGGGACTGGGAGCTGCTCTGGCACCTGCGAGCTCCCCGAGCCCCCTCCCTCAGTGCCACTGCAGTGGCCACCAGAGAAGAGTCCCTTTCCCCAGCTCTCGGCTGCCGGGGTGGGGAGGGAGCGAAAGGTCTCTCCTGCGCGCAGGTGCCCGCGGGGGTGATGTGCACGAGAGGAACTTTGGACTTGTCCCAGTGGTACCTGCGTGCTCAGCATCTGCTGCCAGGGAGGGAGCGGGCAGCGGGTGACCTGCTGCTCCTCCTCCTCCTCCTGCTGTTACCAAAGATGTCGGAAGGCTCCAGCTGCTTGGGCGGTGCCTCTGCCTCGGCATAAATCCCTTGTGGATACCAAAAACCCCCCCAGCAGAGATGTGGCTCGGCCGGCCCCTGCGTGGGAATGTCACAGAGCTCAGGAGAAGGCAGCCTGGATGTCTGCCTGCTGCCCCGCACCCTCGGCCTCCCTCTCCCTGTGCTCCCTGGGCTGAGGATGAGTGTGGATGTGCTTCCTCCTCCCCGCCTCGCTGGCGGTTGGTGCCGGCAGCTCCCTGTCCCCTGAAGCTGGTGCCCTCCACCCTTAACATGCTGTTACGTGGGGTCTGTCCCCCACCGCTCTTCCCGGCGGCTGTGGGCAGGGGGTGGCGATGGCCGTGGCCCTGCCCACGTTCCTGCTCCTCGGCCTTCCCAAAGCACAAAGCTGGAGGGGATGCCCCAATCTATGCAATAACGCTGCCCCACGGCTGCTCTCCTGCCCCACGGCTGCTCTCCCAGCCGCTACCTCGCCGTTGCCGGAGCTTTTGCCGTTGGTTTGTTTCTGTCCCAGGTTTGGTCCCCTGCCCTCCCTGCGCTTCCCCCTCTGCTCTGCTGGGAGCAGCGTCTGTTACAGCCTCCCTCCCTCCCTCCCCTCGGTGTGGTTAAGGACAGGTTATATTTTTAATAAAGATGTATTTTGTAGGTAATGGGCCTCGTTTTTCTGTCCTGCGATGACCCTAGGGCTTGTCCTCGGCTCTGGCTCTGCCGAGTATGCTGCGTGGTTCTTGGGGGACAAGGAGCAGGCGCCCGGGTGCTGGGTTCCTTGTGGCAGCCCCAAAGAAAGTCAGGGCTGGCGGTGGCCGCGGGTCCCTCGCCGTGGCCGTGGCGTGGGACGGTGTCCCCACGATCAGCCCCGGCCGCTCCCGGCCCCGCCAGTGCCTGTACCTTGCCCCGCTTTCCCGCAACCCCGGGAGGAAGCTCCCTTTGTTTGCTGCGAGGGACTTTTTCTGCTTGTTCCTGCTACGAGCTGCCGGGGGGGGAGGAGGGGGGGACACGGGGCAGCAGGAGCCCAGCCGGGCTGAGACCCCCTGGGGGGCACGGGCTGGGGGCTCGGGGGCTGGGTCCCCCCTGGCTGCTGCGCTTCGTGCCTCAGTTTCCCTGCCCGTAAGCGGGCGCGGTGCCCTGGGGGAGGTTCCTCCGCCCCCCCCCGCCCCTCCGTGGGCCGGACCGGGCCAGCTGAGCCCCGACGGCTCCGGGGCAGCCTCAGCTGAAGCCACTCCAGGAGCTGCTGCTTTGCGACCGGGAGGTGAGTTGCGGACCCCTCTGCTCCCAGCCTGAAGCACCCGAGCCCCCCGCACCCCGGGGCTGGCAGGGGCACCCTGTCCCCATAGCCCCCACCCGGGGACACCCCTGTCCTGGGGGACACCCACCCCACGGGGCCTGGGGAGCTCTGAGACCCGGCGCCGTGGGGAGGGCTGGGGCGAGCCCTGGAGCTGCGTGGGGGGGGGCTCTTGCTCTGGTTCCCACCCGTGGGTGTCACCCTGGGGTCCCACACCCAGCAGCACTGGGGTCTCAGTGCCGGTGCCCTGTGCAGGGGGGAGGCTGCAGGGATGCTCGGGAGGCTCTGCCATCCTCTCCGGAGGCTGCTGCCAGTGAGGCAGTCCCTGATGGAGCCATCTCCATCACCCCGTGTCCCCATCGTTTCCCACCTCTTCACTCATGAACTTTCCCCGGGCACCGATAAGTGGGGCTGGGTTTACAGCCCTGAGCCTGGGCTGTAAAGTGGGGGTGAAGGTCACCCTGGGGAACGCAGCTGCTCCGTAAAGGACAGGTGAAGGATGGGTGGAGCATGGGGGAGACGCAGCACGGTCTCTTGGGGAAGCCCTTGGGTGCTGTCGGGGGAGCCTGGGCTCTTCCATCCCGAGCCTGTCCTTTCCCCGCCCCAGCGTCCCCCTGCCAGGAAGGAGGGAGGAAGTGGAGGCTGAATTAGTCCGTGCCCCAAGAATAGGATCCAGGTGTCCACATTTCCTGGCCGGGCTCCCACTTCCCCCACAGCGGTGGGCAAGAGGCATCCTGGCCCCCCCCCCGCCCCGCCTGAGCCTCCATCCCCACCACGGGGGTCCTGGGTGCCAGGGTGTCCCAGGAAGGAGCCCTCTGTGCTGGTGGGTGGCTGCCTTGTCCCTTGTCCCAGGGGGAGCCGGGCACCACAGGGTCAGGGACCAGCCGAGGTCCCAGCTGCAACCCGTTGGCCAAGGGCCACATCCTGCCCCACCAGGCTCCGCTGGTTCTTCAAGCCTTGCCCAGTGGGTCAGTGGGTCTGTGCCCCCCGGGTGTCGGGCACCCTACTCTCCCCAGGGATTTCTGAACCTCTAAGGGCAGGGGGCAGCCACGGTCTCTGGGGTGCAGGGGCTGCTGAGGACTGGGGGGGGGGGGTGTTTTGGGGAAGGGGCTGCGTGTCCGTGGTCTGCAGCCCCCCCTCCACTCTGCCCCAGCCACCCCGGAGCCACCCGGCCATGGAAGCCACCACCTCGCTGCTGGATGCCGCAGCGGTCGGGGACCTGGTGCTGCTGGACCCGCTGACGGAGGAGTCGCTGCTCCAGACGCTGCAGGAACGCTTCCGCCGCAGCGACATCTACGTGGGCACCGGGCTGGGGCGGGGGTCTGGGTGGGGAGGGAGGAGGGGAGGCCACAGGGTCTGGGGTGGGGAGCGGGGTACGGGCACCGGAGCAGGGACCACCAGGCTCCCCACGGCCCCACACCCACACCGTCCTGCTTGCCCCGCAGACGTACATCGGGAACGTGGTGATCTCGGTGAACCCCTACCGCTCCCTGCCCATCTACACCCCCGAGACGGTGCAGGAGTACCGCAACTGCAACTTCTTCGCGGTGAAGCCCCACATGTGAGCACGGGGAGCCCTCGGTCCCCCTGGACCCTGCCAAGGGCTTCGCGCACGGGCTGGCCCGAGGCTTCAGGGTCTGGGGGAGTCCACCTGGGGTGGCCTCACAGCCACAATGTGGAGGGGCTTTTGGTGTTTCCTGAAGCCCCCAGACTGCTCCAGCCCCCTTCTAACCCCTCCTCACCCCCAGCTACGCCATCGCTGACGATGCCTACCGCTCGCTGCGGGACCGGGACAGGGACCAGTGCATCCTCATCACTGGCGAGAGCGGGGCTGGCAAGACGGGTAGAGCTGGGGCTACCACTGGGCGCTGCAGGGCTGCGAGGGGCTCGCGGGACGGGTGGCCACGGCCATGGCACCCACGGCCCCTCGCCCGCAGAGGCCAGCAAGCTGGTGATGTCCTACGTGGCGGCGGTCTGCAGCAAAGGGGAGGAGGTGGACAAGGTGAAGGAGCAGCTCCTGCAGTCCAACCCCGTGCTGGAGGGTGAGTGACCCGCACCTGCCACCCTGCCCCCGTCCCAGGGGTCGGCACAGCCCCCCCAGCCCACGCTGTAACCCCGTCCTCCCCCCGCAGCCTTTGGAAACGCCAAGACCATCCGCAATGACAACTCCTCCCGATTCGTGAGTGACTGGGAAACCGGGGCGACGGGGCCAGGTCCCGCATGGCCGGACCCAGATGGGGCTGGAGCATGGCAGGGGATGGGGCTGAGGACGTGGGACCCCCCACGGCATCCCCCTGCCCTGACCCCAGCCGGTCCCTAGGGCAAGTACATGGACGTGGAGTTCGACTTCAAGGGGGAGCCTCTGGGAGGGGTCATTAGCAACTGTGAGTACTGATTCCTCATCCCGGGGGGGGGGTCCCTGCCTCACATGCCCTGGTGACACTGACCCCTGCCCACAGACCTGCTGGAGAAATCCCGCATCGTCCGGCACGTGAAAGGCGAGAGGAACTTCCACATCTTCTACCAGCTCCTGGCCGGGGGCTCGGCGCAGCTGCTCCGTAGGTCCAGGCTCCCCAGAACAGGGGGTCAGGGGGGGCCAGGGGCCTGGGGGGCCATGGCTGAGCCACCTCCTGTCCCCCCCAGAGCAACTGAAACTCCGCCAGGACTGCCGGCACTACGGCTACCTGAACCGGGAGAGCTCCGGGCTGCCTGGCGTGGATGATGCAGCCAATTTCCGCGCCATGCAGGTACCGCCGGCTGTGACACCCCCCACCCCAAAGCACCCTGGGGCTGAGCCCGTCCCCCTGAGCTGCCTGTGTTCGTTCCCAGGATGCCATGAAGGTCATCGGCTTCTCGCCTGCCGAGGTGACGGCGCTGCTGGAAGTGACGGCCGTGGTGCTCAAGCTGGGCAACGTGCAGTTGAGCAGCAGCTACCAGGCCAGTGGGATGGAGGCCAGCAGCATCGCTGAGCCGCAGGGTAGGGATAAGGATGGGGACAGGCCTGGGGCGGGTGGGAGGTCCCCGCTGGGACCCCAGCTCGGCCCTGGCACCGCTGCCTCCTCCCGCAGAGCTGCAGGAGATCTGCGAGCTGATCAGGCTGGACCCCACCATCCTGGAGCGGGCTCTGTGCTCCCGCACGGTGAAGGCACGGGACGAGATGGTGCTGACCACCCTCAGCGTCCCCCAGGTGAGCGGAACTGGCCCCTGCTGGGGGGGTGATGCCCAGCAGCCCCCCAGGAGCCCACATGAGCTCCTCGCCCCTCTCCCCAGGGCTACTATGGCCGGGATGCTCTGGCCAAGAACATCTACAGCCGCCTCTTCGACTGGCTGGTGAACCGCATCAACACCAGCATCCAGGTGAGCCCCTCGGGGTGACAGGCACCAGCCCCCCCACCCTGGATGGGGCCCCAGACCCCCATCGCACATGGGGCCAGAACACAGCTCAGGATCCCGCTGCCTCCCCAGGTGAAGCCGGGCAAGCAGAGGAAGGTGATGGGTGTCCTGGACATCTACGGCTTTGAGATCTTCCAGGTGAGCACAGGGCCCATCCGGCCCCATCCTGCTGCTGGGGGGGCTGGGGGCAACCACTGGGACATGGGGCAGGGCTGGGGGCTCGGGCACAACCTGTATCCTTCTCTCACAGGACAACAGCTTTGAGCAGTTCATCATCAACTACTGCAACGAGAAGTTGCAGCAGATCTTCATCCTGATGACCCTGAAGGAGGAGCAGGAGGAATATGTCCGAGAGGTACCCCTGGCCCGTGCTGGTCCCCCCCTCTGCTGTGCCAAAGCACGGCCCCGAGGAGCCTTGACCCCCCCGGGGATGGGGAAGTGCCGGAGACGGCTCGGCAGCATGTCCCTCCCTCCCTTGCCCCGCTCCCTGCCGCGAGCGGATTCAATGGCAGGAAGGCAGGGAGGGATTCGGGATCCCTGTCCCTGTGGCCGGACATCCGGTTCCTGCCCCACATCAGCTGGGGGTGTCCGTGGGGCAGGGTCTGTGCACCCTGGGGGTCTGTGCGTCTGACCCCCCTCTGCTCCCAGGGCATCCAGTGGACCCCGGTAGAGTTTTTTGACAACAGCATCATCTGCAACTTGATCGAGAACGTGAGTTGCCCCCCCAGTGCCGGGGTCCCAGCTCCCCCACGGTGCCCGGCATGAGTTGGGGCCGAGCAGAGCCCGGAGAGGCTCCATGTCGATGGAGCCGCTGCTCGGGGCCGGGGCCGGTTTGGGGTGACGACGACTGTCTCGGCACAGAGCAAGTGCGGGATCCTGGCCATGCTGGACGAGGAGTGTCTGCGGCCCGGTGTGGTCAACGAGGACACCTTCCTCACCAAGCTCAACCAGCTCTTCGCCACCCACAAGCACTATGAGAGCAAGGAGACACAGAACGCCCGGCGCGTCATGGACACCAGCCTCCCGTCCCAGTGCTTCCGCATCCACCACTACGCCGGCAAGGTCCGCCATGGCCACGGGCACCCACCAGCACCCGCAGCCCCAGCCCCGACGGGGGCAGCCGGGACCCCCGGGTCCTCTTCCCAGCTTTCATGGGGGCAAACGGGCACGGAGACACTGAACCATAGCCCGCTTGCTCATTCCCTCCTCCCTCCCGAGCATGTCTCCCCATGTGCCCCGCTGAGCCCTGACCCTGCTCCCATGTCCAGGTGACCTACAACGTGACGGGCTTCATCGAGAAGAACAACGACCTGCTCTTCCGTGACCTCTCACAGGCCATGTGGGCCTCCCGGCACGAACTGCTGCGCTCCCTCTTCCCCGAGGGAGACCCCCAGAAGGTGTCCCTCAAGCTGCCCCCCACCGCTGGCTTCCAGTTCAAAGCCTCAGTGGCCACGCTGATGAAGAACCTCTACTCCAAGAACCCCAACTACATCAGGTACCGGCCCTGGAGGGAGCCCTGACCCCAGCCCTTGTGCCGGCGGGACCCCCCCAGCCCACCGCTGCCCTCCCCAGGTGCATCAAGCCCAACGAGACCAAGACAGGGATGCTCTTCACGCCGGAGCTGGTGCTGGCGCAGATCCGGTACCTGGGGCTGATGGAGAACGTGCGGGTGCGACGGGCGGGCTACGCCTTCCGCCAGCTCTACGACTCCTTCCTGCAGCGCTACAAGATGCTCAGCCCCCGGACCTGGCCCCACTGGACCGGCAGCCACAGGTACGGGGCTGGGCTAGTCTTCGGGCACGTCCAGTGGCCCAGGGGCTGCTGAGCTCTGACCGGCCTCATCCCCCGGCACGGTGCAGGGAGGGGACGGAGGTGCTGCTGGCAGACCTGGCGTTTCCCCCCGAGGAGCTGGCGTTCGGCCACACCAAGATCTTCATCCGCTCCCCGCGCACTGTGAGTCCGGGGAGGGGGGAGCCAGGGGGACCCCGCTATGGGGCAGTCGGGCTGCCGGGGTTGGGGGGCAGGGCCTGACCCAGAGTGGGTGCCAGCCCCATGGGTCCCTGAGCCCCATGGGCAGCCCCGAGCCCATCCTGGGGGCTCCTGGGTGGTGCTGTGGCTCCCGGCGGGGGGTCCGTGTCCCCGTTCGGTGCCCAGCGCTCGCCCCGGCTGTTCCCAGCTCTTCGACCTGGAGAGGCGGCGGCAGGAGCGCGTGGCCGAACTGGCCACCCTCATCCAGAAGACGTTCCGGGGCTGGCGGTGCCGGACCCAGTACCAGCTGATGCGCAAGAGCCAGATCCTCATCTCCGCCTGGTTCCGGGGACACTTGGTGAGGAGGGGGGTCCCGGTTGTGCTTCTCCTGTTCATCCCTCACGCCTTGGGTAGGGCCCCCCCTTGGCTCTCCTGACCCCCCACCCCGCTCACCCCACCTCTCCTCACCGCAGCAAAAGAACAGGTACAAGCAGATGAAGCGCTCGGCGCTGATCATCCAGGCGTACGCTCGGGGCTGGAAGGTGAGGGCTGGGTGCCGCGGGGCTGCTGGCCGGGGATGGCAGGTTGCCCACCGCGGGCAGTGGGGTGGGGGCCGCGCGGCGGTGTGGGGGCCGGGGGCTCCGCCTGCCCCATGGTGGGACAAGACTCACCTCCTCTCCCCGTCTTCCATCCTTCTCTCCTGCCTCTCTCCTGCCTCTCTCCCTCCCGCTCCGTATCTGTGTCGGTGTCTCCCCGCCTCGGGCTCCCCGGGCTCTCACCCCCCGCAGTCTCGCCGGCTCCTCCGGGAGCTGAAGTCCCAGTGTCACCGTCACGCCGCCGCCACCACCATCGCTGCTTACTGGAGAGGGTACCAGGTAACGGGGCCAGCCCCGCCACGGGGCCGCGCGCCCTCCCGCTGCCTCTGTCCTGCTGTCCGCGCCGCTGCATCCGGGGCTGTCTGTCTGTCTGCCCACCCTGTCAGGCTGGAGCCGGCTGTCCTCTCCGCTGGGGCTCAATGGGGACGGGGAGGGGGACGGACACCCATGTCCCGGGGGGGCTGGCAGGGGGAAGGTGGCGATGTCCCATGTCCCCGCCGCCGCTGACGGCCATCTCCGCAGGTCCGCAGGACGTACAGGAGATATTTCCGCTCCGAGGCCAGCACCCGCTTGGCCAACTTCATCTACCGGCGGCTGGTGAGCGGGGCTGGGGGGAGAGGGGGCACGGCACCTTCCCAGCCCCCCAACCCTGGGGCTGCACCGGAGACCCTCCCGACCCCCCGCCGCATTGCCGCCCCCAGGTGCAGAAGTTCCTGGTGGGGCTGGCGAGGAACCTCCCGCCGCTGTCGGTGATGGACCGGACCTGGCCCCCCGCGCCCTACAAATTCCTGGCTGATGCCAACCAGGAGCTGAGGAGCATCTTCTACCGCTGGAAGGTGGGAGCGAGGGTGGATTGAGGGGCTCTGTCTGGGACCCTGTGCCCCTCCGTGCCGGCCCCTGGCAGGGGGCTTCAGCAGCACTGAATCGCCCCCTCCCTCGGCAGTGCAAGAAGTACCGGGAGCAGCTGACGCCGCAGCGCAGGGCCCTGCTGCAGACCAAGCTCCACGCCAGTGAGCTCTTCAAGGACAAGAAGGCTCTTTACTCCAAAAGGTGCCGGGGCTGGAGGGGTGGCGGGGGGGTGGGAGGGTGCACGGGGTGGCACCGGCTGACGGTCCTGTCCCCAGCCTGCAGCAGCCCTTCCAGGGCGAGTACCTGGGGCTGACGCAGAACCCCAAGTACCAGAGGCTCCACGCCGTGGCCAAGGACAAGCTGGTGATGGCCGACACCGTGAGAAAGGTGAACAAAGCCAACGGCAAGGTGAGCCCCATCCCTGTCCCCATCCCCACCGCTCCGGGAGGGGAGCGGGGCCGCGCTGACCCCCCCCTGCCCACAGACGGTCCCACGGCTGTTGCTGCTGACCACCGAGCACCTGGTCCTGGCCGACCCCAAGGCTGCCCAGCCCAAGACCGTGCTCAGCCTGAGCGACATCAGCAGCATCTCCGTCACCCGCTTCTCCGACGGCTTCCTGGCCCTGCACCTCAAGGAGGTACCTGGGAAGGGGGGCGCCTGGGGGGCTGGGGGGGTCCCCAGCAGGGCTGACCCCCCCCCTCTCCTCCCCGCAGACCTCCACGGGTGGGGCCAAGGGTGACTTCTTGCTCGTCAGTGACCACCTCATCGAGCTCGTCACCCGCCTGCACCAGACCCTCATGGACGCCACCGCCCAGGCCCTGCCCCTGCACATCAGTGACCAGTATGGGTGGGGCAGGGGGCGGGGCTAATGAGGGTGGGGGCAGAAGGGGGCGTGGTCATAGGGGCGTGGTCTGTGGCAGAGCCACAAGGGTGGGTCAGAGCGGGGTGAGGCTTGTGTGGGTGGAGCTTACATGGGTGGGGCTCACAGGGTGGGGCATCAGCAGGAAGGTGCTGATTGGCTGTGTGAGAGCCGCTGGGTGCAAAGGGGGCAGCTCATTGGGCAGGAGGTGGGGTGGGGCTGGGCGTGTCCCCACCCCACCCACCCCTCCGCCCTGCTGCCCCCCCCCCCCCCCAGGTTCTCCACCCGCCTCCAGAAGGGCGCCATGGCCATCACCGTGGTGGAGTCGGCCAAGGCAGGCACCAACATCCCCGTCTGCAAGAAGCGGGGCAGCCACAAGATGGAGATCCTGGTCCAATGAGAGGACCCCCACCCCCCCTGGAACCCCCACCCACACACCGGCACCCTCTGCCCACCCCCCTTTGTGTCATCCCCCCACCCCCCCGGGTCCTTGCACTGCCCAGGAATCGCTGCAAACCCATTAAACAGATGCTCTGGTGTCGGTACCCGGGCGGTGTCGCAGGGGGTGCCCCCCGGTACTGGTGGGACAGGGGCATCCAGTTGTGCTGGAGCCCTGGGACGCAGCGCTGCGGTGCTGGAGCAGGGTGGGGGCAGAGCCCGGCCCTGGGGATGAAGCCCCCCCACTCCAGCCCCCCGCCTTTCCTGCTGTCTGATTGCGGCCGGCGCTCGGCTCGGCGGTGATTGGAAAGGCCCCAAATTGCGGCCACTTTTCCCATTAAGTGGGAAAGCAGCTCGCTCTGCCGCAGAGGCAATTTCTGGGTGTCCGTGGGGGGGGGGGCTGGCACGTGAGGTCCTTGGCACCCGCCTGCCTGTGCTGCCCGTCCCCATCTCCCCCTGCTGCAGGTTCCCCCCACGCTGGGTGCTCCCCGCTGTGCCCCCCTCCTCGCCAGCAGCCCTCCCCAGGCTGGCCCCACGGCTCCAGGGCTGGCGCCGGAGCTGCGTTTGGGGACCAGGGCTGCAGCCCAGAGCAGGGGGACAGAGAGGAGCCACAGCCCTGGTGCCACCACTGCAGCCCACGTCCCGCAGGACCTCTGCCAGTCCTGCAGCCCCCAGGAGCCAGGTCCCTTCACAGCCCTCATAGCAGCCCCCCCCCCTCCCGCTGCCTCTTCTCTCCTGCACGCATCAAGCTCTTGGAGAGGGGTTTTTTTTCTTGTCCCCACACGTCACCGGCGCTACCTTCGGGAGCTGACAACTCCCCGTCACATCAGCATCAGCACCAGCTCCCAGGTGGGGCCTGGAGCATCAGTACGGTTTGTCGTGCACGGCGGGGGGGGGCATGTGCTGGCACGCGTGCCGGGGCACTTGGGCAGCGTGTGCACGTGGGGGGGGCACGTGTGTGCGCGGGGGCACTTGACGGCGCGGACGTGCCCCCGTTCCGAGGGCTCCCCTCCCTCCCGCCGCGGGCTGTGTCACATCCCAGCGCTGGGACCTTCCTGCCCGTGTGTGTCGAGGGGCGAGAGCTGTAAACAAGCCCACCACCGCCCGGGGCACCACGGCTCTTCGCAGCTGCATCGTGCTTGGCACCACACAAGTAGGTGTTATTAATTAATTAGGCGGTCTCTGGCCAGGCTCCGATTTAATTAACGTCCTCGGCATTGCAGATGCTGCCCTGCCCCGGGCTGTGCTGCCACGTGAGCCGCCGCTGCCAGGCCACCTTCCCGCGGGGCCACCGCCGCCGCCTGTTGCTTGGGCTGGAGTCAGCAGCTCTCACTTGTTGGCCCGAGTTGTCCCCCCTTCCCTCGTGTCCCTCTGGTTCTCCCCAACTTTTCGTCCCCATCTTCCGTCTCCGCAAACCCCAGCCCCTGCCCGGGGTGAGGGTGCGGGGGGTGGCTGGGGATGGGGGGGTCAGGGTGAAGGGCCAAGCCCAGGCTCCCAAAAGGCCAAGTTGGGCTGGGGCCATGGGGGGGGATGAGGTGCTGGCCCTGGCTGGGTCTCAGAGGGGCCTGGGGGAAGGCAGACGAGGCCCATTAGAGCCAGGAGCGCACCCCACGGGCAGGAGATGGGCAGGGTGTGCGGTACAGAGAGGGTGTGTGTGCGTGGGCACGCGTGTGCTGCTGTGCGCAGGTGAACACGTGTGTGCATGCGTGTGCACCGTGTGTGTTCGGTAGGAGCCCGGCTGGTCCCCGCTGTGGTGCGAGACCTCCCTAAGCCCGGCTGCAGAGCCACCGCCGGCAGCCCTGCCAGCGCGGCAGACGGGACCGCTGCCACCGCGCGTGTGCCCACACGTGCCAAGGGCTGCGTCGTGCTCGGGTGCGTGTGTCCCCCCATGCCTGCGGCGTGAGGAGGGGCCGGGGGCTGCGTGGGCACAGCGCCTGTGCTGGCCCCCCACCACGGGGCTCTGCGTTGCGGTGGGGAGCTGGCGTGCCTGCGTGGGCGCGCTGGTGTCGCGGTGTGACTCTGCGTGTGTAACGGGTGCCTGTCGGTGACATGGTGCCTGCGTGGGTGTGAAGCTGCAGGGTGGGGGTACCACCTCCCCCCAGCCCCCATTGGCGGCTCTCCTCTCGCCCACCCACGCCGTGCCATGGGCAGAGCCCCCTATTTAACTCCGCACGGCAGCCAGCACCCGGTACTTCGCCTCCCGGTGGACCCGCGCTGGGAGAGCCATCGGCGCGGCCTGTGCCCGCTGCCCACCTCCCCTCGCCGCGTCTCCTGCTCTGCAGCCACCGGTGCCGAGGGACGCTCTGCCCCGGCTCCGCACCAGGCGACACCTGAAGGCTCAGCAGGTCTGTGGGCACCCGGCCCTGGGGGTGTCCCGGGGTTCCTGGGGGGCTGCTCTCCTGTCCTTGCCCAGCTCGGGCTGGGAGAAGGGAGGAGGGGGAAGGTAGCAAAGCCGCTGGGGAGGGCACGGGCCGGGGGGAGAGATGGGGTGAAGGTGCCCCTTGAATTCGGGGAGGGCTTTGGGGGGGCTCTGGAAGCAAGTCTGGGTCTGGGATCTGGCCACCAGCAAGTATGTGTGTGCCAGTGTGTGTGTCGGGGGACATGTGTGTGTGTCAGGGGACATGTGTGTGTATGTCGGGGAACACGTGTGTGTGCCAACACGGATGATTGTGCAGGACTGAGTCTGAGCCCGTGTGCGTGATCTCCCCGTGCTCACGCTCGGCCCCGTGTGCGTGTTTGCACGGCCCGGCTGGTCCGTGATGGCACAAATGGGCACGAGTGGTGGCACGGGACCCCTGGGTCTGTAGTGCAGCTGCGTCCCCCTGCACCCCGCCCTCACCTCTGCGATGCGCCCCCCGTAATGTGCCCCCCCTGCACCCCTGCGAGGCAGCCCCTGGTGCAGCCCCCTCCCCAGGACGCTGACAGCCCACGTTGCGGAGGGGCGGGTGATTTACTGCCCCGTCCCCCCGCGCCGCCCCCGGGAAGGGGCGCGAGTCCTCCGGCTGCGGACATGGGTGGGGGTCCCGCCGCCCCCGTCCCCCCCCCCGCCCCCTCCCGTGTCGCTGCTTTCCCTTCCCAGCGCTTGGCCCGGCCCCGGGCTCGTCCCGGGCCGCCCCGCGGAGGGGTCGCTGGCTCGGGGCGGCCCCGGGCCCCGCCGCTGACCGCCGCCCCCAGGCCCCCCCCCCCGAGGATGAGGAGCCGCCCGGCGCTGGCGGCGCTGATCGTCCTGGCGCTGCCGCTCGCCCTCGCCCGCCGCCCCCCCGCCGCCGCCCCGCCGGGCCCCGCGCCCCCCGCACAGGTAGGGCCGTCGGGGGGGGAGCGGCGGGCGGACGCGGGACCTCCCGGGACCCCCCCCCCGTCCGTTCACCCGCTTTATTCCCGCAGGAGATGCGCGTCCCGGAGCCGCTGCCCTGGAGAGCCCGCGGCAGCCCCGGGGCCGCCTTCGCCGCCGTCCTGCAGCTGCTGCGGGAGGAGGGCGCCGGTGAGGGCCGGGGGGGCCGGGGGAGGGTGCGGGGGGGTCGGCCCGTCCGGTCCCCGCCGGCGCCGCTCACCCGCTTCGGTCTCTTCCAGGTCCCCCCGCGCCCGCGGCTCCGCAGAAGCGTAAGTCCCGCCCGGTGCCGGTCCCGGTCCCGGTGCCGGCTCCGGTGCCGGGCCCCGCGGCGCTGACGGCGGGTCTCTTCGCAGGGGACATGCACGACTTCTTCGTGGGGCTCATGGGGAAGCGGGCGGCGGAGCCCGGACGGACGGCGGGGCGTGGGAGCGGCGGCCCGCCCCCCCGGTGCTCCCCGGGACCCCCCCCGGCCGGCGGGGCCCCGCTGCGGGCGGCGTGAGCCGCGGGACGGGCTGGATGGGGCGCGCCCGGGACGCCCCCCACCCACGGGGGACCGTGCGCTGTGCCCCGGGGCCAGGAACCGGCAGCGGGGGCTCCGCTGCGACGGCGGTACCGGCTGCGGGGGGCGGGGGGGGGGGGGGGGGCCGCTGTCCCGGGAGCCGTCGTGGGACCCGCCGGTGGCGGAGCCGCGGTCGCAGCTTCACCGCCCCCCGCACACGTCCTACACCCACGCGTGTACATACACCTGTACCTGTACCTGTGCACCCGGATACACCCCCCCGCGCGGGACACGCACCCCGACCGCCTCTGTCTCTTGCCTGCGCCGCGCTGGGACCGCCCGGGACGCGCCCACGGGGAACGAACCCACGGGGACGGGGCGGGGGTTTGGGGGGGCGGGGGGGGGGGAAGGCGGCGGGACCGGGGCGGGAGGTCCCGGGTGGCTGGTGGGGTACAGCGACCTGCGCCCCGCACCCCCCCCCCCGGCGCCCGTGTCCGTCCTCCGGTCCGCGGGGGGGCGCTGCGGCGGGCGGCGGGCGGAAGGCGGCTGCGGGGCGGCCGGGGCGGAGGGAGGGCGGGTCGGCGCCTTTGTGTGAGCCCAGCCGGGATGGTGCGGGGCGCAGGGCGGGTAAGGAGCCACCCGGACCGCGGCCACCCCGACCCCCCCGGGGGACCCCGCTCGGAGCCCCGCGCCGCTCCCCCCTCCCCCGCGATGCGCCCCGCCTCCCTCCCGCCGCCCCCGCCGAGCCCCCCGGGGCCTCCCGCTGCCCGCCCGGGGCTCCCCCCGTGGGCCCCTTCCTGCCCCCCCTCCCCTCGTGACTCCCCCCACAGCCCACCCGTGGGTCCCCTCACGGCGACCCGGTGGGTCCCTCCTTGGCCCCCCCCCCTTAGCCCCCCCCCCCCCGCGTGGCTCCCCCAGCCCCCCCGAGCTGCTCCCTCCCTCCCCGCCCCCCCGCTGCTTCCTCTGTCTCTTGGGGCATCTTGGGGGTTCCCCCCCGTCCCCCCTCACAGAGGGGACCGTCTCCCGCCTGCGGGCAGCGGGTCCCGCCCCCCCCCACCCTGGGGGGCCTCCTCCTGCCCCCCCAGTTCTCCCACCCCACCCCCGACCCCTTTCCCTCCTGTCCCGGCCCCCGGCCGCCCCCCCGCAGAGATCCCCAATCTCCGGGGCTGGGGAGCGTTTCCCCTCCAGAGCCTTCCCCGGCCATCCTCATCCTCCTTGTCCCCCCACCCCGCCGCCTTCCCGGGCAGCGGCCGTCCCTGCCCCCGTCCCTCGGCTTCCCGGGGGGGTTGGCGTGTCCTCGGCTCCTTTTTGCCTTTCCCCGGAGCTGGGGGGGGGGGGCGAGGGGGGGCAGCCCAGGCCCCTCCGTCTCTGCGAACTCCTGCTCGCTCTGCTGCCTTCTGGGGTGCTCGTCGGTCACGGGGGGTTGGGGGGGGGGTAGAGCTCCCAGGGTGAGTTCGCCAGGTCCCCCGAGAGCTGGCAGAGGCATTCCAGGGGGGGACACAGGGTGGCAGAGGCAGTGGGACCAGCTGGAAGGACGAGCTCAGGTGGGAATTGCGGGGGCCAGGTGCCTGGGAACGCTGCACAAACCGCCGGGAAGTGCCGGAGCAGCGGAGGAGAAATCCCAGGGGAAGCTGAGAAGCTGCTGTGCCGGGGAGAATCCGAGATGAGATCCCACCTGGAAACAGCGAGTTACCGTGGGGGTATGAGAGAAACCTGAAGTGAAGGTATGAAGCGGTGGAGAGAGGAGAGGAGCCCCCCAGGGGACGCCGAGCAGCGGGGGGAGCCTTCTCCCCGGTGCGGGGGTGTCTGTGTGACAGGCACCAGCTGGGGCTCGGTTTCAGAACCGAGGGACCTCTGTCCGTGTCCAAATAGAAGCGGGAATTTCAGGCGGTTGCTGGAAGAGTAAACGGCTCTATTTTGTCTTTTTGTGCCTTTCTCTTCGCTTCCCAAAGAGTCCGTCTTCAAAGTTACAAGCTAGGTTTTGGTGGATCTCCATCCAAGTAGCTGCTGCTTCTCTGCTGCTGGTCAGGAAGGTGGAAGAGGGGAGGTGTGACTGCAGTGATGTCTCTTTGGTTGTTAAGGTGCTAACGTTCTTTGCATCTTCCTCTCTCTAGAGCCCCTTGCCCTGCAAATTTCTGGATGCCAAGCGCCCCCTGCTCACGCAGCTGATGAATGCGTGAAGAAGCAGCTGACCAGGAGAGGGGCTCGTAAGCAGCTGCTAAGATGGGCATGAGGATCAAGCTGCACAGCACCAATCACCCCAACAACCTGCTGAAGGAACTCAACAAGTGCAGGCTCTCCGAGACCATGTGCGACGTCACCATTTTGGTGGGCACCCGCTCCTTCGCGGCGCACAAGGCTGTTCTGGCCTGTGCCGCCGGCTACTTCCAGAACCTCTTTCTGAACACGGGGCTGGACGCTGCCAGGACCTACGTGGTGGATTTCATCACACCCGCCAACTTCGAGAAGATCCTCAGCTTTGTGTACACCTCGGAGCTCTTCACGGACCTCATCAACGTGGGTGTCATTTACGAGGTGGCGGAGCGGCTGGGCATGGAGGATCTGCTGAAGGCCTGCCATTCCACCTTCCCCGACCTGGAGAGCTCGGCCATCACGAAACAGCCCTCCTTGTCCATGAGCGAAGGGCGGTCAGGTCCCCTGAGCAGCACCTCCTCAGAGCAGAGCCACTCTTTGGGTGAGATCCGGGGCGGCGGGGAGCATTTTGGCCCGGAACGGAATTACATCCTGCACGGGGAAGTATCGGGCAGCTACAAGGAGGACGACAGGAACACGGTGAGCGAAGGCAGCCAGACCCTTCCCCTGATGCATCCGCAGCAGCCTCCCAAGACAGAGCAGGAGTCGGAGCAGGGGCAGTTCGCTCCTGCCGCCAGCGTGGCCACCCAGCCCGGCCTGGGCAGCGTCAACATCGTCGTTCAAACCACGGCAAGCTCCTGCCAGCAGTACAAGGTCCAGAGCAACGGCGACTACGGCAAGGGCGGCTTCTTTACCGCTGATCCTTCCCTGGACATCTCCGCGGGGAGCAACTCCTGTCCCAGCAACAGCGACCACTCCAAAGAGCAAGGGTTTGGGCAGATGGATGAGCTTCAGCTGGAGGATTTGGGTGAGGACGATCTGCATTTTGAGGATGCCAGCGAGGAGCTGGGTCCATCGGAAGAAGTTATTGAGCTGAGCGACGACAGTGAAGAAGAGCTGGCCTTTGAGAACGACAGCCGGGACAGCAAGGCCATGCCCTGCCAGGTCTGCAAGAAGGTCCTGGAGCCCAACATCCAGCTGATCCGCCAGCACGCCAGGGACCACGTCGATCTGCTCACCGGGAACTGCAAGGTCTGTGAAACCCACTTCCAGGACCGGAACTCCAGGGTGACCCATGTCTTGTCCCACATCGGCATCTTTCTCTTCTCCTGCGACATGTGCGAGACCAAGTTCTTCACCCAGTGGCAGCTGACCCTCCACCGGCGAGAAGGGGTCTTCGACAACAACGTCATCGTCCACCCCAGCGACCCACTGCCCGGGAAGGTCACCATGTTCGGGGGAGGGCCTGGCTCGGAGCTGGCGTGCGCTGCCTGCGGGAAGCCCTTGGCCAAAGATTTCCACACCGTCCGCAACCACATCCTGGACCACGTCAACCTGAAAAGCCAGACGTGCGGCGTGTGTGACCAGCGGCACCTCAGCCTCTGCAGCCTGATGTGGCACACCCTGTCTCACCTGGGCATCTCCGTCTTCTCCTGCTCCGTCTGTGCCAACAGCTTTGTGGATCGGCACCTCCTGGAGAAGCACTTGGCCGTTCACCAGAACGTGGAGGAGGCTCTTTTCCGCTGCCACTTCTGCGGCCAGAGCTTCAAGCTGGAAGCGGCGTATCGTTACCACGTCAGCCAGCACAAGTGCGGGGGCAGCCTGGACATCCGACCCGGCTTCGGAGACCGTCTCCAGCAGCAGGGCCTGCAGAAGAGGAAGCTGCCGGAGGAGTTTCTGAGCGAAGACTTGGCGCTGCAGAACCAGCCGGGCAACAGCAAGTACAGCTGCAAGGTCTGCGGGAAGAGGTTCGCCCACACCAGTGAGTTCAACTACCACCGCAGGATCCACACCGGGGAGAAGCCCTACCAGTGCAAGGTGTGCCACAAGTTCTTCCGCGGCCGCTCCACCATCAAGTGCCACCTGCGGACGCACTCGGGGGCCCTCATGTACCGCTGCACCGTCTGCGGGCACTACAGCTCCACGCTCAACCTCATGAGCAAGCACATAGGGGTGCACAAAGGCAGCCTCCCCCCGGACTTCACCATCGAACAGACTTTCATGTACATCATCCATTCCAAAGACGCGGAGAAAAACACGGACAGCTGATGGGGTGAGGCAGGGCAGGGCCAGGAAAGGAGCAAGCGCTGATTACAGAAGCTGTGGAAAAAATGTCATTTATTTTATTTAATGGTCAGGCATCATGGATGGAATCCTCCTTTTCTATTTTTTTTAATGTTTTTGGTTTTTTTTGGCCTTGCTAGGGCTTTTTAGATTGGTGGCATTGTACAAATGAACAGCACGTGAGCTACGTCACTGTTTCCAAGAAGTCTGTCGTGTTTACTTACCTCTGGTCCTGTTAGAGGCCATCGAGTTCTGTGTTTTTGGCATTTCTCACTAGGTTTTGAATCTAGATTTATTATTTTTTTTAACCTTTTAGCCCACTTGACTAGGCTAACCCTCAGTTTGAGCTTGTCCACAAACTGATGCTGCTAAGATTTTTCACACCTGACCTCAGTAGAGAGGGACGGAGCCAGAGCAGGACGGTGCTAGACTCGAAGAAAAGGAGAAAAAAAGAAAAAGAAAGAAAAAAGGAAAAAAGGACTCATTCTGGGCATCACTGGGGTTCTGCTGCTATTGCGAGGAGATAAGCAAAGTCCGTGTCACCGAATCGGCCTTGAAGTCGTTGCTCCGTTGCGGGGAGACGAGCCACGGCGTGAGTGCGCTCGTGCCAGCGAGGATGGAGACCCGGTGGTGAAGGAGCGGGATCGTCGCCCACACGGGCATTTCCCGGGCCCCGGCCCGAGCAGGGAGCGGGGCTGACGGCTTCTTGCTTGTGCCCTGAGACCCCGTCTCCGGAGGAGTGACACCAGCTCCCTGAGGAGCCCGAGCGGCGCCGGGGGGAAGAGGCAGCTGCGTGAGCGGAGCGGTCTCCCGGAGGAGTCGCTGAACTGGAGAGGGCAGGGGCGGCGGGTTCCTGCTGTGGGGTCGGCTGCTCCTTGGGAGATATTTCGTGGTGGCACGGTCACACCTGACTTCTGCTGGCCCGCAGCTGGCCACCGAGAGCGTGCCAATGTCCCCTCCGCTCTCCTCTGCCGGCGCGGTGCGTCCCGAAGTGCCGGATGCCAGAGAGCGGCGTCGCTGCGGCCGCGCGGGTCCCGGCATCGAGACGTGATGAAGCTTTGCCTTAACTCCCAGGAAGGTACCTTTGAGGACTCTCCTCTCCACCGAAGGGACAGCCCCCTCCCGCCGCCGCCCCCGTGGATCGCCCCGTCCCGGACTTGTCTCGTGGCAAACGTGTGGCGCAGGATGGCGTCGGTGCGACGTGAGTTGGTTCACCTCTGGTCGGATGGGGCTGTAACTTCAAGCAGGCGCCGGCCGGGGGCTGCGGCGGCCGGTGGGAGCCTCAGCTCGGCCTCTCCCTCTCGGGCGCGGGACCCTCCTCGGCACGGGGGGGCTCTCCCGGCCGCGCTGGCGAGGTCAGCCTCGTGCCGGCAGTGTTTACACCGAGAAGGGTGGGGATCGGCTTTTTCCCATGTTATCCTGCTGTGGGGCAGAGGTGGAGAGGAACAAATATTTCCGATGCCGCAGCATGAGTTATGGCTGCCCTTAGGTAACTCATTCTACCTCACAAACAGGAAGCGCTCAGGGCTTTCAAGCCGCAGTCGTAGTAATTTGGCTCCTGCGCTCCTGTAACGATGTGCTGTTACAAAACAAAACTAGTGATTTGCAAACCCTGTAAACCCGTCCCGCTTTCCCCTCCTCTCGGGGGGAAGCGGCAGAGGAGCGGCCTGGGCTGGACGCGTGGTCGGTGAGCTCGGAATTCTCGGGGGTCGCTCCCCCCCCCCCCCCCCGCTCCCCTGTGGCCTTGGGCAAGTCACTTCACCTCTTTGCCTCAGTTTCCTCATCTGTAAAATGAGGGTGGTGACGCTTGTGGCACCTACCTACCTCCCGGGAGCGCGGCGGAGATCGCTGGCTCGTACCTGCAAAGCGCCTGGGAGACGCGGGGCGCTCAGTGAACGCTGACCTTCCGCCTCCCAGGGAAACCGCAGCCTCCATCTTTCCCTGCTCTGTGCCACTTCCTCGGCCTGGCCCGCTCGGGTCACTCCTCTTACAGCCTCCCCGGCGAAAGCAAACCTCCCTTTAGCCCCGTCTCAGCGCTGTGAAACCAGCTCTGGAGCAATATAAGAAGTGGGGAGGGGCTGGGGGGGCAGGAATGTGTGTGCTGGTGGGGGGCAGCGGCGCTGTGCTGTCCCCTGGGGTTTGGGGAGCACGTCTCCCCGTCGGCCGGGAGCTGGAGGAGTTCGCATCCCGGGAGAGAGGAGTTGGAGGGTGTGGAGGTGTGGGGCGGCTGGAAGCCCCTGCCCCTCGGCTCCATCCATCCTTACATCCCTGCGTTTCCACCGCGGCGGCTCCGGGTCCGGCCCCGCTGTGACGGGGGACGAGACAAGAGCCGTGTCCCCGCCGGCCGTGCTGAGCCCTGCCTGGACCTAACGACCCTTCCCAGGCGGCTCCTTCATCCTGCGCATGTGTCCCCCGCAGTCACCCCACGGACCCGCAGCGCCCGAGTCCGACCCCGCTGCTCGGAGATGGGGAGGGAGGGACGGACCTTGCCGAGGAGGAAGGAGAGGATGGCTGAGGCCATCGGGAGTTTGTGTCATTTCCCCAGTCCCTGTAGCATTGGCCAAGTTTGGGGGCAGCTGACGCCGCCCTGTGTGGTGTTAAACTCTGTTTGTCCTGATTTTGGTGCCCGGAGCTGGTTTTCAGAGGGGGGGGAGGCACCGAGGTGATCCCGGACCCCGGGGCTGGGTCGTGTCCACCACTGGAGCTCTGTTTCCAAACCCCCTGGTACCAGTCAGCTGCTGGGCCACGGTGTGTGGTCGCTGCCTGGTCTGCGGAGCCGTGTTTAGTTTTAAAAAAAATATATATCATTTTGAGAATGCGTGGCACTCTAGAAAAGCGCGGGAGGTGGCGGTGAGTTGGTGGAGGCTCCTCTGAGGAGCTCGTGGAGTTGTCCTGGGGGTGGCTGGTGGAGAGGAAGGGATGAGACCTGCTCTGGAGATTGCTATGAAGGATGTGAGGGGGGCAGCGAGGCTCGGGAGAGCCGAGTCCTTGACGCCTCGAGACCCTCCTAAAATGTCCCAGAAGCTTTGATGAGCTTTTGGGTGGGTTTGGGTGCTGCCGCGCAGAAGCATCTGCAGCCCCGCGTCTAGATAAGCTGTGAAGCAAAAGCCTTTTGTGCACATAAACCAAAAAAGAGAAGCTTTTACACTGAAACAGTAACGGGCAAAGCAAGCCCACCCTTCTGGACACAGGGACGGGAAAGCAAAAGCCCACCCCATCTTCTGGGACGGGGGGAGCGCTCGGGTCCCTGGCATTTCTGCGTCTCGGATTCTTTCCTGTGTTATAATGGATTATTCCCACATGAAACACCCTGAGATCAGCAGCGAGTCCCATCTGATGGGGGGGATGCCGGGATGGATCCAGGGGTTTTCCCAGGAGGGGTCAGAAACCTGCGCCCTCCCTCCCCCGGCCTGTCCTGCGCCTCTCCAGGGCTCTGTCGTCCCCGTCCCCTCGGCAGCCCGGCTGTCCCCGAGCCCGGGGGAGCTCCAGCGCTCCCCTGGGAAGCAGCACGGATGGAGTGAGGGGGCTTGGCCAAGCCCCCCTGGGCTGCGTGTCCCCGAGGGGCCGTAGCTCCGTCCTGGCTGCGTGGCGATGGAGGCACTCGGTGATGGCCGGGGGGCTCTGGGCCGGCGGCACAGGGCTGTGTGTGCCGGGAGGGGGGGGCAGCCGTGCACAGCCCTGCACCGGGGTCCACGCACCGTTTGTGGCATCGGGGGGGGCCGCGGCTGATGCTCCATCCCTGGATCTGTTGGCTCAGCCCCCTCCCCGGCCCCGCTGTCCCTCCGTGACCACGGGGACGACACTTACCTACCTCGCCCGGGGCAGCCGCGAGGTTTAACTCGTGTCTGCAAAGTGCTTTGGGATCCTGGGGGGGGGGCACGGGAGGGGAAGTGCTCCCCCGGGAGCGGTGCCGGCGGCGTTGGCAGAGAGCGGACGGGTCACAGGTCCCCGCGCGAAACCCTGGCACAAAATCCCCCCCCCCCCCCCCCAAAGGCAGCGCTTCGAGTCTTGCTCCCCATTTCTAAAACGCAAAGTTCAGTTTGATTCTCCCCTTTCTCAAAGGATCCAGGTCTCGTATCAGAATAATTAAGCAGAAGAAAGAAAAAGAGTTGAATTGCTGTCTAACCTTTTTGTTAAGTTAATAGTAGGTACTGACCTCCTGATATTTAAGTGTTTACTATCTATTTGCTGTAAAGTTTTGTATATTTTGTAAACTTCCCCCCCAAATAGTAGATGTCTAAAATCGTTGTACATCGGGTTCTTTTATACTCCATTGTTCAGCACAAAGTGTGGTTTTTATTTAGAATAATAAAATGGAAAACGTTGACCTCTTGTACCTCGCTTCTTTACAAAACTTGTTTCTTCAAATGTGCGGATTGGCATTTCTGTCCCTTGGGGGGGGGGGGGGAGCGCGTGAGCCCTTCCTGCTCTCCTGCTCCCGTGCTGGGCTCCGCAGGGATCGTGGCGCGCGTCCAGGGGCCTCTTCCTCGCCGGCTCCTCAGCGGCCGGAGCAGAGCCAGGAGAAGGGGGCTCTGGACTTTCTGCGGGCTCTTTCCTCGGCAGGTTGGGAGCAGAGCCCTCGTTAGGAGCCGGTTAGGAAGTTCCCGGGGTTTGTGCTCCTCCATAAGCCTTTTCCATGTGTTCCGGTGAGCCCTGGACCGTCGCAGACGGGGAGCTGTTGCCCGGCGAACGCTGCTCTTCTCCGGCACCAGGCTTCCGTCCCTCCCGGTACGGGGTCGGAGCGACCTGGGGTCGGGGCGACCTGCCATCGGCCGAGGTGGCCGGTCTCGGTTGCCGCTGGAGCCGCTCGGGCAGCGCTGCCCTGGGGAGAGCATTCCCGCTGGGATGGGACCGGTTCCCCATCCCGGTGACCAGCAGCGGGCACTGGAAATTCAAACCGGGAGGGCGGCCCAGGGGTTTATAGCCGGGAATCGCTGAAGGAGCCCGTGGTGGGGCCAGTTTGCCCTCGGGGATGGTGGTGGCTTTAAAGGGACGTCTGAGGGACCCGGCTAAAGGACGTGCCGGGTTTCAAGCCCCCACCCCCGGGAAGGTGTCACGGATTAACACCAACCGGCAAACGACCACCCCGCAGCCGCTCGCTCACTCCTCCCCCCGCCGCAGTGGGCCAAAACCAGGATATTTGGGTTTATTTGAGGCCACTCTGGCCCTGAGGTCTATGAACAGAGTTGCAGATACATCAGGAGGGTTTTAAAAAAAAATTTAATAGGTCAAATACCAAATTTTACATGTTTAAGTAACTTGAAATTGAATATATTGTTGTCCTGGTTATGTCACACATGAAGTGTCTCGTTATTGTGTATTTATCTGCAATTTCTTCATTGAAAATGGCAGAGTTTTAGCAAAAGGAAGCCTTAGGGAAGACTCTGGATCAAAGCTGTTGGTCGTGTCAGCGTGAGGCTGCCATCGCGGTCACCGGCCGGTCCCGGGTCCTGTGTTGGTGCAGATCCTGAAAGAAGCCTCTCCCCTGGGGGGGGGCTACAGCCGAAGTGGCTCCACACTCTCAGGCTGTGAAATTGTCTGTAAGAAACTTAATTAAGGAAGAGGAACGGCCGTGAGTTGCTTCCCTGAACAGGGGAGCTGTTGTGTCCCAGGGCCCTGGCTTCTTCCCCAGCTGCAGCACAAAGTATTTCTGTGTCAGAGACGGATTTGGCTTTTTCTGTCGACGCCGGTGCCCCCCAGAAGTGGGAAGGAACGTCCCCGTGCACAAGGAGCGCTGGAGTATTTGGTGCTTCACCCTGTCTCAGAGCCCCTGGAAGCAGCAAAGCCGTTCCCGGCCAGTCCCGAGATAAGGGGCGTCCGTGTTAACACCCCCCCCTCCCCGGCTCCTGGGCTTCTCCCGCAGCCCGGGATATCCTGCCCCCCCCTGTGCTCCGTGCTGCCAGCATCCTGTCCCTGGATTTGCTTATGCTTTGCTTTTTTAAAAATGTGTTTCTTGGGCAGCTCAAGGCCTTCGGTAGATTTATGGACTCCCTTCCAGCGACCGCTGCTCCCTCACCTTCCCCTGCCCAGGGCTCGACCCGCAGCACGTGGCGGCAGCGTCCGGATGGCGATGAACTTTCTCCGGATGCTCCAGGGTTTCTGTACGGGGCGGAAAAGCGCCCAAAAACCCACCGGGAGATGCTCCAAAGGAGGCTGGGATTAACAGGAGGGGTCTCCTGCTGCAGAACACAAACTGGGGACCCCCACCTCCGCTGCCACCAGTCGTCGGTTTGGAAGCAGCTGAGCCCAGTCAAACCCAGTTTTAACCATCGCTAATTGGCTGCTGGGTTTGCAAAATTGCTGTCAACGAGTTGCTGATCTCGAATCGTTCCTCCCCTCGTTAAAGCCCAGGTCTGGGTCACGCTCAGCCCCTCGCGGTCGCGTTGCCTTCATTTCTGTAAAATCAGGCTTTCGGCCGTTTGCCGGGCACGGGGGGGGGCGGGGGGAGGTTTGTGTTTCCTCCCTCCTGCTGGGGATGGCATCGCGGCAGAGGGGCCGCGTTCACCGGGCACCCCCGCGGCGCGGTGCATCCGCAGCACGTGTGGAAGTGAAAGTCGAGGGCTGCAGAAGAACTTGTGGGGAAGGGAAATGATCGAGTGCCCCCAGCCCCGCGGCTCGGGGCGGGGGGTCAGGTCCCAGGGGCCGGATTTGCGTTCAGACTTCCGAGCAGGCAGAGTAATGCACTTTATTACTGCAAGTGTTTCTTTCAGAAAACAGGAAATATCTCTTTCTGGAGTTCTTTCTTTAGCTAAATAGACCTGACAGAGCAGCTCATCACAGGCGAGATGCCCACAGCTCCCCGCAGCATCGCTGGGCACCCTGCCCTGCCCCGGAGCACGGGGGGCGGGGGGGCAGCGAGAAGTGCTGTTTAAAAGCAAAGTGTCTGCTTGTCACCAGGAAAATCGATCTCACTGACCTCAGTGAGGACAGGGGGCTGCCCCCTGCCCCGCTGCCACTTGCCAGCGACGAGGGGAGAGCCCGATCCCTCCCTTAATTGGGAGGGTTGTTGTCCTTTGTGATGACTATGGAATGCTGCGTGGTGGAGGAGGAGGGGTCTGCGCCCTTCTGGCTGCCTTGGTCTTTGGGGATGTACTTAACCACGGCGGAGATGAGCTTGCTACGGAAGTTTTTGCTGAGGAAGTTGTAGAGAATGGGGTTGATGACGCAGTGGAGCAGGGTGAAGCAGTCTATGATGTCGTAGAAGAAGTAGAGGAAGTGGGCGAAGGTGCAGTGGAGGATGATGTGGTTGCCGTCGAGGGTGAGCAGCGTGAGCATGATGTGGAAGGGCAGCCAGCTGACCAGGAACACCACGATGTAGGCGTAGATGAGCAGACAGTGCTTCCTGCTCTCCGGCTTGGAGCGCTTGATGAACCTGGCCGTCAGGATGTTGAAAACGGTGATGATGGGGAAGGGGATGAGGAACCCGATGGTGGTGGTGGCCAAGCTGACCGCCAGCGCCCACTCGTCATAGGTCTCGAAGGGGGCCATGAAGATGCAGATGGGCTCCCCCGTATTGACCAGCTGCATGTGAGCAACCTCCAGGAAGGGGATCGCTGCTGCCAAGACCCAGCTGCAGGCGCAGATGATGCGGCGCACGCGGTGCTGGTGCTTGCGCCAAAAGAGGGAGGAGCTGGTCAGGGACACGTAGCGATCCACGCTCAGGCAGGTGAGGAAGAAGATGCTGGCGTACATGTTGGCAAAGTAGAAGTAGTGCGTGAAGCGGCAGAGGAAGCTGCCCCAGAGCCAGGTGTAATCCAGCATCACCTCCAGCATCCAGATGGGCAGCGAGAGCAGCACTCCGAGGTCGGCGATGGCCATGTTGATAATGTAGAGGTTGACCAAGCTCTTGTTGCCCCGCGTCTGCCAGTTGACCCAGATGACGAGGAGGTTCTCCACCAAGCCCACCACAAAGATGACCAGGTAAAGGATGAAGAGAATCACCCGCTTGATGTTCTCATCCAGGCTGAACTCGCAGAAGGTGTAGGTGTAGTTCAGGAGGTGGAACAGCTCGGACCAGTTGTGGTAGTCCCCATACTCGTTCAGAAGAGTGTGCGTCTCGGCGGGGGCAGTGGTCGCCTCAGCCATCCTGGTAGCTGCACGGAAAGAGAAAGCGGTGAGATTTGGCTCAGCGGCAGCACTGAGCCGGACAGCCCGAAAATACAGAGAAACAGCCCATCTCTGCTGTCAGAGCTCAGTCCTCGCGGGAGGCTCTGAAAGGGCTCTTCTGTGTTATTTTTTTAATCCGGTTTTTACTCCTATGGTGACTTCCCACATCAACCCTCAAAAGATGCTGTATCCACATCAGACGATAACCTCGCATCCCAGAGAAAGCGCAAGCCTCAAACAGCAGCCGCCCACGCACCCACACACGCTCCCAGGTGGTGGCTGTCCCCAGGTGGTGGCTGTCCCCTGTCCCACCGCCTGCTCGGCCGGGGACCGGGGACCGGCAGCGCTGGGGACCGACGGAAGGGAGGTGAAAGCCCCCGCCAGCCCCGAGGCTCGGTGACATCGGTGACAGCAGAAACGGAGCTGAGGACCCGGGAGCGCAGCGACCTTCGGGCGGGACCCCCCCGCCGCGCTGCCCCCCGCCACCCCCGGAGCTCAAGGTCCTGCGGCCACGGAGCCCGGGGGAATCCCGGCCCTTGCATCCAGCAACCGGCTGCGAGGCGCCCGAGGCACCGGCACCGTCGGAGGCGGCGGGGACCGCGTCTGCTCGGCTCCGCGCCAGCGGGACACCCCCCCGACACCCCCTCCGACCCGCCTTGGCGTGCGGTCGCTTCATAAACCCGGCCCGGCCGCCCTCGCCCTGCCCGTCTGGGGACCGCTGGGACTTCCAAGTAGGTGACAAAATTATAAGCTTAAGGGAAATGCAGTTGACCTTAACATCCTTTTATTGCCCAAAGTGCGAGAGCTCCGACCCCAGCGCAGCTGCATCCGCACGGCGGAGCCGCCGCGGGCCCCGTCCAGCCTCGGGCCGCCGGCAGAGCTCGCCGGACCGGCCAGCGGCTCGCCCGGGGGAACCGGCGGAGCCCCCCGTGCCGCCGGGACGTCTCCGCGGCACTCGGAGCCCGGGGGAGTCGGGGACCGGCCCCCGCAAGAGCATCGGCCCCGCGGCGAACGGCTGCGCCCGCCCGGAGCCGAAACGGCGGCGGGGGGGGGGGGGGGGGGGAGAGGAGAGCGACCCCCGGGGATGGAGCCCGTCCCCCCGTCCCCGTCCCCGGGGCTCCTGCGGGTCCCGGGAGAGGCCGGTGGGAGAGGGGGCAGGCGGGCGCGGGGAGGCGGCGGTGTCTCACCGGCGGGGGGGGGCTGCTCGGGAGCGCGGCGATCCCGGCGATGCTCTCGGCTCGGCGGCTCGGGCGCCTCTGGCAGCTCGGGGTGGGCTCCTCGGCTGCTTCCCGGCAGGAAATGACCGTCGTGGTCCCACATCCTGCGCCAGCCCCGCGCGGGTGACATTTCGCTCCAGTCCCGGCCCCGGGGCTCGGCTCCCGTTTTGATTTGGCCGCGGCGCTGGGGAGGCCGCGGGCAGGTGCCGGTGCGGGAGCGGCGGGTGCCTGAGGATGGAGCGGGGGTCCCCGGGCAGCCCCCCCCACACCCGACCGCTGCGGCCCCGCGGGGCTCGGGGGCTGGATCCCGCCGGGGTCCCGCTGCGGGCGGGGGGGGGGCGGAAAATCCATCCTCCGGGATGGACCCGGCTCCGGGAGCCCCGGGGGGTTGAGGCGCGTTAAAGGCGGGTTAAGGCGAACGTGCCACCGCCTGTCCCCGACGCCGGGGCGAGCTCAGGGATTCCTTTTGGGGGGAAAAGGGCCAAAAGGCGACCGTCTCTGCCAGGTCAGCGCTCCCGGTCGCTCCGCGCTGTCGCGGGAGTTGACGGCTGTCGCCGCAGAAACACCTCTGGCCGGGCAGCGATTAATCGCGGAGCCGTGACCGCCTGGCAGTTTTGCAGGGGAAGGGAGGGGGCTCGAGCCTTGCCCCGGCGCTGGGGAGGGGGCTGATAGGCAGAAAATTTTGCATCAGGCTGCAAGTCCTGCGAAACAATTGCAGGAAATCTCCTTTTCGAGTGCAGACGAGACTCTGCGATCAACAATCGGCTCGGAAGGAAGGCAGCGCCGAGCGGGGAAACGCGAGGGCTCCGATAACCCCGGGGCTCACAACAACAAGCCCGGCGCCGGTGACCCCGAGTGCGACGGGGCTCGGGGGGTCGCGAAGGGCCGCCCGATGGGCTGGGGGGGGGGTGGTGGGGGGGGGGTTGCCGCCCGGGGAGGCAGCGATGCCGTTCTGATGCCATTAAACAGGTCAGGAAATTTCCACACCGAACTCTCCGGGGGGGCTGCCGATCCCGGCGGGGGCGGCGAAGCCCGGGAGCCGTGGGGGAGGCTCAACCCCTTCTCCCCATCCCTGCCGCGATGCCCGGGGTGCCCCGAGGCTCTCGGCACCCAAACCGTGCCCAGGAGCCCCCGGCCTCCCTGAGGGTCCCATTCTCCCCTTCGTCTGCAGATAAGGGGGGAAAATGCCGTTTCCTTCCCTCTCTCCCCCCACTCCCCTCCCGAAAGCGGCCGCTTGCACCCGAACGGGTCCTTCGGGGGTCGGGCGGACCCCGATAATGCCCCCCCCCCCCCCCCCGGGCCTGACCGGTTCCTCCTCCACCTGCCAGCGCTGCGGGGATAAATACAAACCCCGGGTCTCCCCCGGCCGCCGCCAGCCCGGTCCCACCGTAGGGGGGGGGCGGGGGGGAGAGCACAGACCCGGAGCGGGGTGGGCTCCGGGCGGCGGCGGCGCCGGGATCTGCCCTCCCCCGGGCAGGCGCGGCCGTGGCCGCGGTGTCGCAGCCCGTCCCCTCGGGGACACGCGGGCCCGAAACGTGACGGGCGGGGGCTGCGGGGGACGCCCCGCTGGTTTGCTAAGCCCGGCCAAGCGTTGAGAAAAGCTTTCCCGGGGGGGGGGGGGAGGGGGGGGGGAGCGGCTCCGCGGGCTGTAACGCGGCTGCACAAGGGCCCTGCGCGCTGCCCCCCGTCCCCCCCCGCGGCTCCTCGTCCCCCCCAGCTCCGCCGCAGCCTGGGGGTGTGTGTGGGGGGGTGGGGGTCTCGGTCACGCGTGGGCTCAGCCGCTGCGGGAGCAGCGCGGGGCTGCTGCTAAAGCTGCTCTTACCCCGCAAGCACAAGATCAGAGACCCAGCCCCCAGCTGGTCACCACTAATCAGCCTTTAATTAGAGGCGTGAGCGGTGCGGGAGTCACCGCCCAGGTGCCGGCAATATCCCGGGCTGGGGAACCACGGCGCCTTTTCCAGCGCGTCCTCGGGCGGCGGAGCCGAGAGCTTGTCCCGCCGGCTGGGGGGGGTGTGTGTGAGCAGCGAGGGGGGCGATGGGGGCGAGGGGGAGCTGAGGAGCAAAGCCCCGGCAAGGTTGAGCTGGACAAACACGGGGAAGAGCCGGGATGCGGCAGAGCGGGGGGTCCCGGCGGAGCTGGGGTGAAGCTCAACCGGCTTTGGGGAACCTTTGCAAAGAGGGGGTGCTCTCTGCAGAAAGCATCAGGCCTGAAAGGAAAACATCCTTAAGGAGGTCCCAGGGCAGCAGCCCCCCCCCCCCCCCCCCCCCCCCGGCGCAGGGCAGGGACGGGGACCCAGAGCCCCGTGAGGGTGGGCCGGACCCCCCAGCACAGCCACCGGCCCCCTGAAGGGCTGCGGGGACAGAGACGATCCCCAGTGGTGGTGCAGCCCCCCCCGGGCCACGTTGCGATGTCAGGGCCAGCCCGACTCCGGCTGCCGGGTCAGGTCCCCATCTGGAAAGTCCCGGAATTATCTGACCAGGATTGTGGCCAAAAATGGGAAAACACTGAGCAAAGTCAATCAAGGCGTGAGCCTGAGACCCTTGGAGCTCTCTGGGGTGGGACAGGCTGTGACCCAGAACCCCCCCTCCCTCCGGAGCTGGGATGCCCCACGGGGGATTTCACAAGGTTTCAAACACGGGAGGAGGGCCGGTAATTCACTTCAAGTGGATTTCTCGAGGCTCAAAGATCGTTTGATACCAATAATTTACTACTGATTGCAAAAAGAGAAAGATCTTTCTCACACAGTTTACCCTCTGTCTCTGTGTGTGTCTGGTTTGATTTTGGGAGCTCTGTCCTGAGTCTCGCGTGAACCATCCTCAAATCTTTAACTAAGTCACTGTATTGATTAAAGCACATTTTATTAAATCACCCTGTTAATTGGCTGACGATTAATATTGTTAAATATCATGCAACCTAATCCCGTGATTTATCATAACAGCATTAATAAATCTTAAATTGCTGCTTTCTCAAAGGTGTGCAGGATCCCAAAACAGCTCATTGGTGACAGACTGGTGTAGTCGTCGGGATCCTAAATCTAAACTCACGGCACCCTCTGAGTTTGGGGGTCCCTGCAGGCAGCCCCTCTCTTTGCACCAGCTTTATTGAGCAGGTTAACAGGGACCCGAGGCCGGTGGGGGCCCGCGGGCGCTGTGGCCACATCGCCGGCGTGGTGGCCGTCCTTAGGGGCGTGCAGGCGTCCCCCCGGCAGGGACAGGGAGGAAGAGGCCGATGATGGCATCGGTGAGCCAGGCCGGGCAGTAGCTGAGGGGCAGGAAGAAGAACCGGGCATCCCAGCCGGCTGCGTACCGGCTGCGGGGGCAGCGGGTGAGCAGCGCGTGCTCCACGGTGCCGGTGACCCGGGAGAGGCGGGGGCTGCTCAGGCGGTGCAGCAGGATGGTGCTCTTGATGTCTGGGTGAGCAGAGGGGGGGTCAGCCCGGCCTGGCCCGTCGGCGATGGAGGGGTTACTGGGGAGGGCCGGGGGTCACCGGGGACGTACTCACAGGTCTCCAGGTAGTGGCGGCCATAGGTTGCCCGGGTCTCCGCCGGGAGCCGTTCCCAGAGGCGCTCGAAGCCCTTCACCACCGTCGCAGGGTCGGTCATCCCCGTCCGGAAGCCGCCGGGTTCGATGATGGAGACCTGCACCCCAAAGGGTCGCATCTCGCGCCTGGCAGGGGGGCAGGCATCAGCCATGTGGGGTGAGGTAGAGCCTGTGACACCCCCCCCAGGCACCCCGTTGTCCCCTGGGGGGTGCAGGGGAGCTGCCTCCTCCTCACCCAGGGGTTTCTTGAAACCCTTCTTCTGGTTGCACAACGGCTGCTCCAACCGTGCCCCCATTTCCCAACCTGTGGGTGACCGGGTGGGTATTTCACAAGCCCCCCCGCCCCGGGCTCACTGCTCTGCTTTGCGGGGACTGATGTAAGTGGGTGCAGCGTAAAACCCTGTGTGGGGAAAGTGGGGCAGAGCCTCCCGGCACATCTGTGCCCACCAACGCGCACGGCTGCCGGACAAGCCCTGGCACAGGGAAGCACCGGGGACCACCGGTGGCCACCACTGCCGTACCTGAGGGTGTCGGAGAAGGCCTCCACACCGAACTTGGAGATGCAGTAGCCTCCCCCGAAGGAGGCGAGCCGGCCCATCACGCTGGCCACATTCACCACCCGGCCCCGTGCCTGCCGCAGCAGGGGCAGGAGGCTCAGCGTCACCTCGATGAGGCCGACCAGGTTGACGTCCAGCACTTTGACAAAGTCATCCTTAGTCAGCCACTCGTTGGGGGCGGTGGGAATGGCGATCCCTGCATTGTTCACCAGCCCCCAGAGACCTGGGAGAGGGGATGGGATGAACCGGGGCTGCTCCCCTGCCCACGGCCCCGTTCTGGCACTGCCTGTGCCGGCACAGGTCGGCGGGGTGATGGGGGTGATGATTGGGGGGGGGTGTTCACCCCGTCATACCTCGGTCGCCCACACGCTCCCGGACCCAGGCGGTGGTGGCGGCGATGCTCTGGCTGGAGGTGACGTCCAGCAGGATGGTCTGCAGCCGCGGCGAGGCGGCCGCCCGCAGCCGCGCGGCCCCGGTGTCGGTCAGGCAGGCGGCCAGCACCCGCAGCCCCCGCGCCTCCAGCTGCCGCGCCAGCAGGTTCCCGAAGCCGCTGTCGCAGCCCGTGATCAGCACGTACTTCTCCGAGAGCCCCGGTACCGTCTGCCGCTCCCGGTGCCAGCGCCGCAGCAGGTACAGCCCCGCCAGCACCGCCGCCAGGTACAGCCACATCCTCGGCACTGGTTCGGCAACAGCCTCCTGTGCCCTCCGTGTCCGTGCCCCACATACAGGTCCCGGGATGTGGGACCAGCCCCTGCCTTCGGGCAGTGCTTATCCCAGTGCTGCTCTGGGACAGGCTGGGGCAGAGGCAGGATTGCGGCAGCGCCTCGGGGAAAGATTTGTGTTTCTCCATTGCAATTCTCGCCACAGATCCATGTGCCAGGAGCTCTGCTTTGGCCGTTAATGGCAGTTTGTGCCGGCAGGGTGGGTTCGGCCGCACCACGGAGCTGGATTTGGCTGAACTCTCCGAGCACCATCGGCAGCTCCCGGCCCTGGGCTCCTCCCTCTCGCCCGGCTTCACTCCATCCCTTTGCCCCGGGATGATCCCTGGATGAAGAGGCCACGAAGCTGCCGGGGTGAGCCTGGACGCAGGCAAAGGGGTGTCCGCAGCTGCAGCGGTGCCCGGGCACGGTTTGCTGGAGCGGGGCAGCCTTCACTGACCATGTCTGTGGGTCAGCAGAGCCACGCACAGAAGCAGACGCTGCCCGGGATGCCCGACGGGCACCAAGGAGGAAGAGGAGGATTCAACCAGAGGTTGAATCCTGAGGGCCCAGCCTCAGGGAATCTGCCCAGATTCGTAGGGGTTTGGTTTTTATCCATGTGTTAATTCCTGGGGTGTCAGCTCGGCCGAGCGCAGCTCTCGCAGCCCAGGGGAGGCTGGACCCCGCACGGAGCAGGCGCTCAGGGGAACGGCCGGAGACCCCAGGAGCTCCCGCGGCACAGCCCGGCACAGCCGGTGGTGCCGGTGCTGTTGGAGGAGCGGGGACACGGCCTCGGTGCCGCAGCCCCGACTGAGGCTGAAACCAAGCCCTGCCATGCAGGGAGGAGGAGTTGACTTTATTCAGAACCAAACTGGTCTGCGAGCGCGGGGCAGCAGGGGGGGAGACACCGAGTGAGAAATTTGGGAACCTCTTGGCCCGGTCTCGGCTGCGGTGACGCCAGATCCCACCCCGTGCTGTCGGGCCCTGCCTGCGCCGCGTCCCCGTCTCAGGCTTTCTGGGCAGGTTTGGGGTAGGACCAGGAGAAGATGAGGTCGGTGAGGGCTGAGGGCATGTAGCTGAGGGGGATGTAGAGCAGTTTGGCGTCCAAGCCCGCCGAGTAGCGGGTGCGGGGGTGGCGGCTGGTCAGCGCGTGCTCCATGCAGTCTGTCACCAGCCGCAGGTTGGGGCTGCATCTCTTCTGCATCTTCCTGGCTGATACCAAAACTGCGGGGGCAGAAAGCACCGGTCAGGATGCCGGACCGAGACCCTCCAGCCGAACGGCTCGGTGGGATGACAGGGTGGTGGGACACCCCGTGGCCCCGGGAACGTGCCTTGTGTCAGGAGAGAAACAGCATCCCTTAACTCTTAGGTGAGGTACTTACACTCCTTCATGTAATTCTGCCCATAACTCGCTTTGGTTTCCTCCGGGACCTTCTCCCAGATGGAATGAAAAGTTTTCTCCATGTTCTCGATGCTGGTGATCTGGGTCTTGAAGTAGCCTGGCTCGATCATGCTGACCTTCACCCCGAAGTGGCGCATCTCAAGCCTGGAAGGGATCAAGGCCCCGTGGGACACGGGAGCAGCACGCGAGTGCGTCTGCGGTGCGTGGGCTCCCGCGGGGGATGCCCAGCAGCCTCGTGCCAGGGGTCCGGAGGGATCCTGACGCCCCACGCCAGCCCTGGTTTGTGTCCAAGGCGGCGTGTGAGCAAACATCTGCTGAATCCAGCTGGGATGGGGCCAACGCAAACCCCAGGACCGCGGGGCCGTTGCCCGCAGGATCTGGTACGAGGGCGAAGTCCGATGGGGGAGGCTCAGCGCCGGGGGCAGGCGGTGCCAGCCGGAGTGGCCACAGCCTCCCCTCCGCTGGGGAGGTCATCGGGCAGGGGAATGAAATCAAAGCTCTGCCAAGTCCTTTGCTTTCCCGGACCCTGGGGCTGCCTCTGCGTGAGCTCGGCTGAAAGCGGAGCAGAGGCTGCCAGCGGCAGGTGAGGGTCCCCCCAGGCAGGAGATCGCTCCCGTGGGACCAAAGTCCCGCAGCTGCGGCACAAGGGGTCCTGGCATCTGGTCCAGGCTTTAAGCGCCCCCGCAGCCCTTCCCCTTGCGCTTCGGCAGCAGCTAAAGCGAGCTCTGCCCACGGTCACTCGCGGTCGCAGGAGGAAGGGCAGATGGAGGCTCCACTGGCCAAAGCCCAGAAAACCCAACTGGGAAACTGGGGCAGTGTCTGTGGTGCCGGACTTACCGGAGGCTGTCAGAGAAGGCCTCCACGCCATACTTGGAGATGCAGTAGCCTCCCCCGAAAAAGGAGACGCGGCCCATCACGCTGGCCACATTCACCACCCGGCCCCGTGCCCGCTTCACCAGGGGCAGGAGGCTCAGCGTCACCTCGATGAGGCCGACCAGGTTGACGTCCAGCACTTTGACAAAGTCATCCTTGGTCAGCCACTCGTTGGGGGCGGTGGGAATGGCGATCCCTGCGTTGTTCACCAGCCCCCAGAGACCTGGGAGAGGGGATGGGATGAACCGGGGCTGCTCCCCTGCCCACGGCCCCGTTCTGGCACTGCCCGTGCCGGCACAGGTCGGCGGGGTGATGGGGGTGATGATTGGGGGGGGGTGTTCACCCCATCGTACCTCGGTCGCCCACACGCTCCCGGACCCAGGCGGTGGCAGCGGCGATGCTCTGGCTGGAGGTGACGTCCAGCAGGACGGTCTGCAGCCGCGGCGAGGCGGCCGCCCGCAGCCGCGCGGCCCCGGTGTCGGTCAGGCAGGCGGCCAGCACCCGCAGCCCCCGCGCCTCCAGCTGCCGCGCCAGCAGGTTCCCGAAGCCGCTGTCGCAGCCCGTGATCAGCACGTACTTCTCCGAGAGCCCCGGTACCGTCTGCCGCTCCCGGTGCCAGCGCCGCAGCAGGTACAGCCCCGCCAGCGCCGCCGCCAGGTACAGCCACATCCTCGGGCACCGGGACGGGGATCGGGACCGGGAGCTCGGCGGGCACGGCGGCTGAGCGGCTCCGGACCGACCTGCCCGCGGCGCCGCTGTTAATGATTAATTAGCCTGGCTGAGGGCTCGAGAGCGGCTCTGGCGCAACGGCCGGAGGGGACGGCGGGGCCACCCGGTGCTACCGGGCTGCGGGGGCGGCCGCGCCTCCCGCCCCGCCCTTCCCGGTGCTGCCGCCTCCCGCCCGACGGGCTCCCGGCCCCGGGGCTACGGGCTCTGCCCCGGTCCCGCGGCTCCGCCGGGTCGGGACGGGTCCAGTCGCAGCCGTGGGGCCGTCGGGGAATCGTTAACCCGGAGCGGTGAAGCGCCCGGGGGTTCCCGCACCCCTGCGCTCTGCCCCGGACGCCCCGGACCCCGGGACCCTGCTGGACCCCGGGCTCCCTCGGGTACCCCCGCCCCCCCCGGTGCTTTGCGCCCCTCCCGCGTGTCCCGGACCGCTCGTAGCCCCCGTCCCCGCTCCTCCCCGTCCCGACTCCCCGGGGCCGGACTACAGCTCCCGGCGGCCCCCGGGCGTCCGTCCCCGCCGCTTCCCGCCGCCGTTTCCCGCCATGGCGCGATTCGAGCCGGCGGCGCTGCCCGAGCTGCTCCCGGTCTTCTACCGGCGGCTCTTCCCGCACGGCGCCTACGGCCGCTGGCTCGGCTACGGCGGCGGTGAGCGGGGCGGGGGGCACGGCCGAGGGCTGCGGTACCGGGTCCCGGAGCACGTCGGGGGGCCGGGGCGCTGGGGCAGCGGCGGGTGGATGCACTGACCGGGGTCCGGGGGGAGCAGGGAACGGGGGGGCTCAGGAGTGCAGTGAGGGGGGGTTTGGGGAAACACATGGAGGCGTCCGGGCCCTCAGGGCCGTGTCGGGGCTGCCTTCCCCCCCTCCCAACCCATCCGCGCCCCCCCCCCAACCCGCCCGTAACCCCCCCAGTGGTGAAGAACTACTTCCAGCTGCGGGAATTCTCCTTCACGCTGCGGGACGACATCTACGTGCGGTTCCAGTCCTTCGGCAGCCCCCAGGAGCTGGAGCGGGAGCTGCAGAGAACCAACCCCTACAAGATCGACATCGGGGCCGTCTACTCCCACCGGGTGAGTCCCGCTCCCACCACGACCGGGAGCACGGGCACCGGCCGGCCCTGGGGGGTCGCAGCCCCCCTTCGGCTCGCAGGGTCCCTGTCGGGTGCTGAGCCCATCCCGTCCCACAGCCCAACCAGCACAACACGGTGCACCTGGGGGCCTTCCAGCCCCAGGAGAAGGAGCTGGTCTTCGACATCGATATGACGGACTACGACGACGTCCGGACGTGCTGCAGGTTCCCGGGGGGTGTTCACGGCACGAGCCAGAACAGGGGGCTGGGAGGGGGGTGCGGGGGCACGGGGCACAGCCTGACCCCCCACGCTCTGCCTCCAGCTCGGCCGAGATCTGCTCCAAGTGCTGGACTCTGATGACCATCGCCGTCCGCGTCATCGACCGCGCGCTTGTGGGTGAGGGTCTCAGGGACCCCCATGGACCTCATCCTTGTGCACCGAGGGCACATCCAGACCACGCTCTGTCCCACAGCAACGCCCAGACCCCCAAGGAGGGGCTGAAGCATCGCTCTCATGGGGCTGGAGGGCAGCGGAGGGTGCGCTGGTGCCCAGCGGGGTCTGCAGCGCTGCCAGGCTTGGGCGGACGCCACAGCCCCTCCCGACACGCTCCCGCAGCCCGGCTGTTCCCCCCGCAGAGGACCTGGGCATGAAGCATCGCCTGTGGGTGTACTCGGGCCGGAGGGGCGTCCACTGCTGGGTGTGCGACGACACGGTGCGGAAATGGTCCCCGGCGCTGCGGGCGGCTGCTGTGGAGTACCTGACCCTGGTGAAGGTGGGTAGACGGGGGGGGGGGGCGGGCACCCCCTGCCCGCCCCCCCAGCCTGACCACTGCTGTCCAACCTGCTCTAGGCGGACCTGCTTTGGCAGAGGGTTGGACTAGATGATCTCCAGAGGTCCCTTCCAACCCCATGTCATTCTGTGCTTCTGTCCCCCCCAGGGTGGAGCAGAGACCGTGAAGAAGGTGAACATCTCTGAGCCCGTCCACCCCTTCATCAGGTCAGTGGGGACCCCCCTGTCCAGCCCCCCGTCAGTGGCCACTGGCTGGGGGTGCTGAGCCTCTCCCCGCTCCGCAGGCGCTCGGTCAGTGTGGTGGAGAAGTACTTCGAGGCGTACGCGCTGGTGGGCCAGGACATCCTGGGCACTCCGGAGAGCTGGGAGAAGGTGCTGGCCCTCGTCCCAGAGGATATCCTTCTTGCAGCGGCCGTGCCGGGGGTGGAGGGAGGGTCCGTGGGGGGGCGCAGGGCCAGCAGTGCCCGCGATCAGCCTTGACCACCGGCCACAGCACCGCGAGCTGCTGCGGGGCGAGTTCCCCAAGAAGCGGGACTCAGTGCAGCGCTGGGAGCTGCTGAAGGGCAGGATGGAGCGGACGCGGGTGAGTGGCCATGGGGCTGCCCTGGGCGCTGCTGCCAACCCCCCGCTGCCCCCTGACACCCCTGTCCCCTCAGCGGATGGCGGGGACCGGGAAGAGCCCGGTGTGCTATGCGGACTGGGAGATCATGCTGCAGTACTGCTTCCCCCGCCTCGACATCAACGTCAGCAAAGGCGTCGGGCACTTGCTGAAGAGCCCTTTCAGCGTCCACCCCAAAACAGGTGGGTCTGGCGGCCTGTGGGGCCGGCACCCCGTGGGGACCCCCGTGGCTGGGCACCCCCGGCCGTGACTCCCCTCTCTTGCAGGTCGCATTTCGGTGCCCCTGGATCTGCAGAGGCTGGACCAGTTTGACCCGTTTGCTGTCCCCACCATCAGGTATGTGAGTGAGCAGGGCTGGCGGCACCGGGGGTCCCGGCTGTGCCCTCAGCCCCACCACGTCCCACCCTCTCCCGCAGCTCCCTGTGCCACGAGCTGGATGTGGCCAGTGACGACGGGGAGCAGGAGGACAGCGGGGAGACGGAGCCAAAGCGGCGTACACGGGGTGAGCAGGACAGGGACGGGGTGTGGGGGGGTCCCCACTGCCCCACTCCCGCTCCTGCTCAGCTCCCCAAATCCTCCAGACTACAAGAGGACGAGCCTGGCGCCCTACGTGCGGGTCTTCGAGCAGTTCGTGGAGGAGATGGAGCACGCCCGGAGGGGAGAGCTGCTCCGGAGGAGCGGTGAGAGCCGGGCAGGGATGGAGCTGGAGGAGGACCCCAGAGTGAGGACCCCGAAGCGGTCTGAGAAACTGCTCTTTTTCTGTAAAACTTCCCATTTCTCCTCTTCGCAGACCTCCAAGGAGAATTCTGAGGACTCGCTGCCGGGGGCCACGGTGGCAGCCCCGGTCCTCGCCGCAGGGCCGCCGAGGGACCAACTCTGCCATCGTCACCTCCACCGTCCTCACCTCCGCTGCCGGCTGCGGGGGTCCCGGTGCCGCGGAGCAGGGAGCCCGGCAGCCAGCGGCCATCCCGCCCCGGCTCCCTGCCCTGCTCCCACAGCCCCTTCCCCCATTTTGTACTTTTTCTACCCAAAGACCATTAAATGTCTCGGGTCTCCCCTGTGCCTGCGCCCTGCGACGCGCCGAGGCGGGAGGGGGCAGCGTCTGCGTCCCGACCCGGTACCTGGTGTTACCCTGCCCGGTACCCCGGACCCGGCCCACGGGGTCCCTGCCGCACACGGTCCCACGCCAGGCCCCACGGTCACGGCGTCTCAGCCCCGCACCCCGAGGGGCCCTACTCCCTTTCCACGGGGGTCCCTTCCCGACACCGGGGGGTCGCGGCCCGGCCGGGGCCCGGAACGGCGGAGCGCGGCCGTTGGGGCGGGGGGGGGCGGTTGGCGGGGCACTGCCCCCTGCCCCGGAAGTGCTCGTCCTGCCGGAAGTCGCGTCTCCAGCCCTTCGGTCTCTTTCCGCCGCCATCTTGGGCCCTGCTCCCCGCACAGTGAGTCTCGCCGCCGCCATCCGCCGCCATCCGCCGCCGCGGGGGCTGCCCGCCGCTCGGGGCCCGCGGCAGGGCCGGGAGGGAGTGGGGAGGGCGGCGGCGGCCCGGTCTAGGCCGCCGCTGGGGCCGCGGTCGCGCCGGGCAGGGCCGGGAAGGCCGGCAGGGACGGCCCGGCGCACCGGGCAGGGGCCGCCCGCTCCGGGGCGGGGGGGGCAAAGGCGGCCGAGGCCCCGCTTCGGGCCGCCGCGGGAGGCCAAGTCCACCGCCCGGCGGGGGGAGTCCCGTTGGCAGCCCCCGGGTGGGACCGGGACCGGCCCGTGCCGTGCGGCGCTCGGGTCCCGCTGGGCCCGGGGTGTCCGGTATCGACGGGGCGGCTGAGCCGTGTTCGCAGAGCTGTCGGTACCGGGAGGCGTTCGGTGTCTGGGCAGCGGACTCGGGGGTGGCTTTGGGAAGGGCGAGTTACCGGCGCCCGGTGGTCGCCCTCGTTTTGTCCGGAGCCCCGGCGAGCCCGGGTCTGTTGGGTTCTCCCTTTCCCCAGAAATGCCCGGCGAAGCGACAGAAACCGTCCCGGCCACCGAGCAGGAGCTGCCGCAGCCGCAGGCTGAGACAGGTGAGGCCGGGGGCGGCGGGGGGGGGACGGGCCTCGGGGCGCTCGGGCGCTTTTACAGGGGAAAAGGGGGAGCCGCTGCCCCGCGGGGCCCGGGGTGAGGGCGGGGGGGGGGGGGCGCTCGGTGGGTGAGGACCCGGGGGGGGCTGTGTGAGACCCCCCCCCGATCTCCTCTGCTCTGCCCCGGGGGCGTTCGGGGCCTCGGCGCCCGTCTGCTCGCCCTCCTGTCGCTGCTGCCGACAGAGATCCGTGGTTTTTTGGCAGTTTCCCACCCCAGCCCGTGCGGGGGGATCTCTGCAGGGACCCCGACTGGGCTCCCGTGGGTTGCGGTCCCTCGTGTCCTCCCAAAATACCAGGGAGGGTGTTACATCAGCCACGCTCTGTACGGCCCCGTTTCAGGTTTGAGTGCTGGAGCGGGGGGAGCGGGAGGAGAAGGGCAGTGGCCGGGTCGGGGTCTGGCCGAGCGGTGACCGGGACGGTCGGGGACACGCACAGGTGTCAGCAATCCCTTTGCGCTCTGGAGCTGCTCAGCTTTGGGAAGACGACGTGCGGCTCCACATCAGAAAGTCACATCGGGGCCAGGGAGCGTCGCTGCACCGGCCTCACACTGTCCGGGGGGGGCGGCACCGGGACTCGGGGCAGCTCAGAAACACCCCGGCAGGCGATTGTGGGCGCTGGTGCCCGCTGTGGGGCAGGGGCCCGTCTCCAGCCTGCGCTGGGACCCCCGGCGCTGCCCGACTCCCTTGGAGTGTCCCGGGTGTGGCTGGGGAACGCTCTACCCCAGGCGCAGGGACGCGCTGCAGAAGTGTGTGACCAGGTGTTGTCACCCGGCCCGGGGGAGCGGTGCGCAGGGGGGCTGTCTGAAAGGCCTGTAGGATTTGGGGACCACAGGAGAAGCGGGGCTTTCCTGGTGGTCGGGAGCTGCTGGCAGAAAACTTCCCTGGGGGACGTGGCCCCCGGTGCCAGCTGTCGGGGTGACAGCTGTGCTGGGGGCCCCGGGGAGCTGCGGGGCTTCTGGTGTCTCTCCAGGCGTAACTGGGATTCCTGCGGTGGGGCCACTTCCCAGCGTCACCCCCCTCCCAGGACAGCTTTATTCTCGGTCTCAGGTGACAACTTGTGCCTTTTCTCCTCCCGGAGTTCTGCTGCTCGCGAGGCTCTAACGATGGCGTCGGTCGGGGGAGTCTGACCGTGGGCAGCGGGTGCTGAGCAGCAAATGCAGTTAAAGAAGCTGCTCCCCCGGCCCCGGGGAGCGACACAGGCAGCGGCAGAGGAGCCATGGGGTTGGTGTGGAGGCAGAAGGCGGAGGCGAAGGGGGTGTGTGATGGTGGTTACCCCCTCTCTGCCGAGCTGGCTGTTCCGGCAGCACCAGAGGAGCGGGGGGTGCTGGTGCAGGGCTGGGAATCGCCCCGTGGGTGGGAGCCATCAGGCTCCTTTGACGTTTGTCTTATTCTTCGGAGGTCGGCTGCTCCGTGGAAAGCTGGTGGGATTGGGGAGGGTGGTCTCTAGCCCAGCAGTGCAGGGCGGGGTTCAGCTCTCAGGTGTGCACAGCCCCAGCCGCGGGAGGCTCTGCAGCCCTGAAAAATGGTGTCTGCTCTTGGAGGGTCCCGTGTGTCACCTTCCTTTGCGGAGGTGGGTGCCGCAGAGGGTGGGGCTGTCAGCGGAGCAGCGGTGAGTTGGAAATATTGTTCTTATCGCAGGGATGTCCTCAAGCGGTGCCAGTGGAGATGGAGGGAGAGCTGGCAGGGGTAAATGAGCAGGTTGTTGTCTGTCCAGCCCGTCCTGTGACGGGCTCGGGACCAGCTCAGCTCTTGGCAGGGGTTGTTGTTCCTTCTTGAGGCACCAGTAGGTTCCCCGACGCAGGAAATGTCCTGGTGCCCATTGGCACGAGGCGCTGATGTCTGGCACTCGCTGAGCAGCTGCCCAGCTCCGGGCTGGTGCCTGTCTCCTCCCACCACCCCGTGTTTTGGGATGGGGTTGGGGAAACGGGGCATTAGAAGCACCTTCTGGGCCGCTGTTCTTGTGGCAGAGAAAGGGACGTCACCCACAGGGGAGGCTGCTGTGAGTTCCACACACGTGTTACTGCTCCGGATGGGCAGGGGGCACACGGGCAGGGCTGGCCCTGCTGTGGGTGGGTGGGTGACCCGTGCGGAGCGGGATGTGGCTGCTGGGGGACAGCCAGTGCCCTGTGCGGGGGCAGGAGGAGACTCTTCCTCCCTTGACGTGATGCAGCCTCTGCGACCGGGACCATGATTTGGGCTCCACAGGAATGGCTTCTCCTCGGCAGCCAGCCGGTTGCTCTCCCCTCGCCATCCCTGCCGGCAGACGTGCCGGGACGTGCTGCCTCTGCGTTCGGGGTTGACACCGGGCGTGGGGCTGGAGCCGCCGAAGGGCGGGTGTGTGGCTGAGCCGGTTCTGCTCTCCCAACTGTCAGCCTTGCCGGTTACACTGGTCAGACCGGTGCTGCCCTCCCTGGGTCTGGCCGCACCTCTTCCCCAAGTGCTTCCCTGTGACGGGTGATGTTCACAATGCTGTTGGGAACAGCCAGGCTCTCTCCGGGCTCTCGTCGCTGGCTGGAGATCAGCGTGTGCCAGGGGAGCTGGATGGCGAGCGCTCTTGGTTGGCGGAACTTGTCTTAATAATTAAAACTGTTGTTCTCACCCGTTCAGCTCCAGCTGCCCTTCCTCCCGCAGCCCCTGTTACTGCTCCTGTGCCATCGCCAGGTACTCCCGTCCCTCGTTAACACCTCGCGTGCCTCATTAACCAGTTTGCTGTTCTGGGTGATTGCAGTTACGTTAACCCTAACAGCTTGCACAGGGGAGCGCAGGTCACTGCAGGGCAGCCAGGATTTGGGGTCCCATCCCCTCGGTGTGGATGATGCCACCCCCCCATGCCTTGGCATCGTTGTCCCTAAAGGGCACCTGCCTGTGCCGGGGGGGGGAGGAGGGGCTGCCCTCTGCCAGAGCGCTCCTGGAACAGTTACGCATGCCTGTGTGTTAAAATTTGACTTTTCCTTCCCATCCTCACATGGGTCCTCATCACCCCCCTGCTCTCGCCAGCCCGAGATGCGATTTCCCAGGATCAGGAGCAGCCCCTCTGGGGTCCCACGAAGGTTGTGGCAACCCCTTTGGTAGGGAGGAGCTGAGCGTGATGCTCGGCTCCTCCCTACCAAAGGGGTTGCCACAACCTTCATGGGGGGTCCTGGCCTTTCCGGTGCCACCTCCTGCCATGCCAGGGATTCGGCCACAAACGTGGGGTGGCAACTACTGATCCTGGCATCGGGTTTTTTCTTCTATCACTTGTGCCCCTCGGTTAGCTCGCATGCTGGCACAGTGTTCTCTGTAAAATCCCTGATGGTTTCTAGAGGCAGATGGATGTCCCGGTCTGTGCTGGGCCTGGCAGGTCTGGGGGACGTTCGACTGTAGCTTCAGAAGCCGGCACGAAGGCTGGGGGGGAGGCCAGGGCTCCCCCCCGTCTCCCTTCTCTCATCAGTTCACTCTGTTTCTCTCCTTTAGCTGTTCTTCACGCTGCTCATTCCCCACCTCTGACTCCATCTTCGGGTCCTGTGGGTCAGGCTCTCCCAGCGGAGCTGCCCAGCCCTGCTGGCCCCCCAGCCCCCTTTTCCCCCCCAGTGGTCCCAGCTGCGGCAATCCCTGTGTTTTCTGTCCCCCCCCAGCTCCCCACCCCAGCTCTGCAGGTCCCAGTTACCATTTCCCCTCCTCCGGTTCCGCAGTCCCCGATGGATTTTGCAGCCCCGGGATCTCCAGGGCCCATCCCAGTTAGCCCAGTGTCACCGGGACTCCCAGCCCCAGTGTCTCCTGTTCTGGGTGCTGCTCCTGCCGCAGTGACGGTGGCCCCCATTGCTCTCCCCGTCAGCCCTAGTTCTCCCCCCACAGCTCTTGCCTCTCCTGTGAAAGCTGTCCCCTCTGCTGCCCCTCAGAGTCCTGTGGGGCTGCCCCAGGCCCCCCTTCCTGCCCCTGTGGCAGCCTCAGCTGCCCCTGCTCCGTCTCAGGGCCCTGAGGCAGCCCCCACTGCTCTCCCACCGCCCCTTTCCCTTCCCGTTGGGGCGTCTCCCCCGCCAGTGGCCCCCTCTCTCCTGCCGGCTCCTACCACACCTCCCAAGGCTGCAGCTTGTCCCCAGAGCCCAGGCTCTCCCCCTCTCTGTCCTGCCACAGCACCACTGGCAGCCGCCCCGGCAGTACTGGTGTCTCCCAGCAGCTCTGCCTCTGCCCCGCTGGCTTCTGCTTCGGCCTCTCCCGTGCCCCCCATCGCTCCTCCCCAGTGCCCAGCCCTGGACGGTGCCATCTCTCCGCCTGTCTTCCTGGCTGCCCCCATGGCCCTGGCCCCATTGTCACCCCCTGCCCCTCTGGTGACAGCTGGGATGTCTCCTGGAAGTCCTGCTGCCGCCCCACAGGGCCCAGCCCCTGGTGCTCCAGTCTCTCCACTGGTTCCAGTTGCTCCTTCTGTTGCCAAGACCTGTCCCGCTGGCCCAGCTCCAGCTGCAGGAGACCCTGTCCCTCCCTCTGTGACCAGGACCCCTCCTGGGAGCCCAGACACTGGGGCAGCTCCTGCCGCTGCAGCAGCTCCCATCACTCCTGCCCTGGCCAAACCCTCTTCAGGAGCTGCAGCCTCTCTCCCAGGGCCACCGGCACCATCAACTCCCAGTGCTACCCCGGCAGTGGCCACAGCTGCTTTGGCCAAAGCAGCTCCAGCAAGCCCAGTCTCCCCTTCAGTGGCTCCTGTGCCTGCTGTCCCCTTGGCCCCTGCCACCTCCCTGCCTGTGACACCGGCGGTGGCAGCTCCAGCTGCCCCTCCTGCAGCAAAAGCAGCTCCTGTGAGCCCTGTCACTGCCCCATCTGCTCCCTCTGCCCCAGCTCCAGCTGCACCTCCTGCAGCCAAAGCGGCTCCCGTGAGCCCGGTTTCTGCCCCCTCTGCTCCCTCTGCCCCAGCTCCACCGGCTCCAGCTGCCCCTTCTGCAGCCAAAGCGGCTCCTGCGAGCCCGGTCTCTGCCCCAGCTCCACCGGCTCCAGCTGCCCCTTCTGCAGCCAAAGCGGCTCCTGCGAGCCCGGTCTCTGCCCCAGCTCCACCGGCTCCAGCTGCCCCTTCTGCAGCCAAAGCGGCTCCTGCGAGCCCGGTCTCTGCCCCAGCTCCACCGGCTCCAGCTGCCCCTTCTGCAGCCAAAGCGGCTCCTGCGAGCCCGGTCTCTGCCCCAGCTCCACCGGCTCCAGCTGCCCCTTCTGCAGCCAAAGCGGCTCCTGCAAGCCCGGTCTCTGCCCCAGCTCCAGCTGCCCCTTCTGCAGCCAAAGCGGCTCCTGCGAGCCCGGTCTCTGCCCCCTCTGCCCCAGCTGCCCCAGCTCCGGCTGCCCCTCCTGCCCCTCCTGCAGCCAAATTGCCTCCTGTTGGCCCCATCGCTGCTGCGTCTGCCACCTCCCTGCCTGTCACACCGGCCATGGCAGCTCCAGTCAGCTCTGCTGCAGCCAAAGCGGCTCCCCTGAGCCTGGTCGCTGCCCCTGCTACACCAGCGATGGCAGCTCCACCGGCTCCTGCTGCCTCTCCTGCAGGCAAAGTGGCTCCTGTGAGCCCCGTTGCTGCTCCCTCGGCCGCAGCCACACCAGTGCCTGCAACTCCAGCTGCCCCCCCTGCAGCAAAAAAGCCTCCCAAGGGCAGCCCTGTTGCTGCCACTCCAGTGCCAGCAGCTGCACCAGCTCCTGCCGCCCCCCCTGCGGCCAAAAAGCCTCCCAAGGGCAGCCCTGTTGCTGCTGCCCCAGTGCCAGTGGCTGCACCAGCTCCAGCCGCCCCCCCTGCAGCTAAAAAGCCTCCAAAGAGCAGCCCTGTCACTGCCCCCCCTACTCCTTCTGCCCCTGCTGCCCCAGTGCTGGTGGCTGCACCAGCTCCAGCTGCCCCCCCTGCAGCCAAAACACCTCCCCAGAGTCCTGGTGCAGCCACACCAGCTCCTCCAGCTGCCCCCCTGGCAGCTCCTGCCCCTGGCAAGCCGGCTCCTGCCCCAGCCCCGGGGGTTCCTGGTGCCCCCCCGAAGCCATCGGCTGATCGTGCTGCCCCTGCTCCCCAGAAACCAGATGCTGGCCTTCCTGCCTCCGCCCCGGGGGGGAACCTCTCCCCATCAAGTGCTTCCCCTGCAAAGAAGCAGCCCCCTCCCGCTAAGGTCGCCAAGCCGGCCCCCCGCCCGTCCCCGGCCAAATCCCCCTCGAAGGCCCCGGCCCCTGTCAGCGCTGCCACCGTCGACGAGGATGACCTGCCGCCTCTGATACCCCCCGAGCTGCCCGCTGCCGAGCCGCCAGCGCAGCCCATCCTGGTGGACCTCTCTCCCCGGGCAGCCGTGGCCCCCGCCGGGGCCCCTGCTCCTCCTCCGGCCAAGCCGCCTGGCCTGAAGAATGACAAGGGTATTTGCCACCGCGGTTTGCCGTGTGCATGGAGTGTCACTGGCTGCCCACTGGATACTAACCCGTAGATGGGGCCCGAGCGCCCCCGTGTCACTCGGTGTGTTGGTCCGGGCACGTCGTCTGCGGAAGTGCCGCGGCGGAGGCAGGCCTGAGCCGTGCCGGACGGCGCCAAACCCACCCGAGCAGCCGGTGAGCCGGGGAACGGGGAGGGGAGATGCCCTGCGGCCACGGGACCCGGGCAGGTCAGGGCTCGGCGTGGTCCGGTGCCAGCGGGTCGGTGTCACTAACGTGTGTTGTGGGGCACGGAGCACGGTGTGGCTTGTGGCGCGGACGCTGCGGTTGTTGCCTGAGCTTTCTTTGCACACGGGCTCTGGGAAGAGCTGCCACGTGCCTGTTACCGTGTGGTGTGTGTCCGGTGTCCCCCGTGTGTCCCCGCCAGCGGAGGGGAGCTGTGGGCAACGCTGGTGCCAAAACCAGCCCATCCCCATGCTCTGGGGAAAATTCTTTGCCTGCCTGAAGTGTTGGGATCCCCCAGGCTCCTGCGCGCTCGGTGTGGCCATGGGCAAGAGGCCCTTTCCAGAGAAGGAAACGGGACCGAATTCAGGTAACGGCTGCACGAGAGGGCGTCGTGGTCACCCTCTGGCTTCCTCCGAGCCTGGAGACGCCCGGCTCTGCCTCATTTGCTCCCGCGTGGTCAGAGGCAGCCGTGCCGTGGTTCGCAAGCTAATCACGGCACTGCAGCGCTGGCGCAGGAGCCGGCCGAGCCTCCCCGGCTCCGGCAGCTCTCGGGACCCGGCACAGAGGCCACCCTGAGCATGCAAAAATGCCGTTCCCTGATGGGGGTTTTCAAGGTAATTGCAAGTCATCCCCCGTGATGAGGTCACGGGAAGGTGCAGCCTCCCGTCGGTGAATTGGGGCTGGTTTCTGTGTGTGTCTGAGCTCCTGCAACCCTGGTTGCACCGCTGCCTGCGGAGGTTCAAGGGGATCCGAGAGAGTCCCCATCGGCACTGGTTCCTGTTGACCCACTGGCCAGCGAGTGCCACCCTGCGCTCGTCCCCGAGCCGGGCTGCCGCAGTGGCCAGTGCCGTGTCTCAAACTGGGGGAGCAGGTCAGGTTGGGGGGACACTGACTCCTGGGGACTCGGCGTTCAGAGCTAGCCACCAGGCAACCATGGGGCTCTGGCATCTGACTCCCACCACGGTCAGGGTGCTGGGAAGAGGCGATGTTCTTGTGCCACCCGCTGCTGATGGCGTTGGGGGTTGCAGGGTTAAAAAGAGCCCCTTCCACCAGATACTCCTTAACCTTAACCTTAGTCCTTAAGTGACTGGGAACTGCGTCAGCACTGGGAACCCCCAGCAGCAACGGCTACACCGAAGCTGTGTCGTTCTTGGATCTTGCTGTGTCCCCCGGACACATCTGAGCTGGAAAAGTGACAAGTGTGTTTCTGCAGGGTCCGGAACAGAGTCTGACAGTGATGAATCCGTACCAGAGCTCGAAGAGCAAGACTCCACACAGGCTACGACGCAGCAGGCACAGGTAGGGCTGGCCCAACACGTCCCTGCGCCAGGCAGGGTCCTTGCTGGTGCTGCCACCTCGGAGTCATCATGAGTCCCTCTTCTTTTCTCTCCTTGCAGCTTGCAGCAGCAGCTGAAATAGATGAAGAACCCGTTAGCAAAGCCAAACAGAGCCGGAGCGAAAAGAAAGCGCGGAAGGTGAGGTGGGATGGAGGATGGACCCAGCCCCTGCGCAGCAAACAGCCTGCCGGTGGCCGGCTGAGCTTTGCCTCGGGGTCCCTGAGCACTGGGATCTTTGCCCCATGACCCTGCAGCTCCTCACCGTACCCCGGGATGGTACCAGCCGGGCGTTCAGGAGCTGCGGGAGGTCTGAGTGACGTCCTGCCCGTGTCAGGCCCCCAAGCAGGGGGGTGCCCCCCCGTTCACGGGCAAAATCTTGTGTCTGGAGGGGCTGGAGGTCATGCTGTGGGTGTCACCAGTCCTGGGACTAGAGAGTTCCCTGTGGTGGTGTCAGGCTAAAAGCCCGGGAATGCTCTGCAGCAGGAAAATGCACATTTTCATCTGCGTGAGCGCAGCGATCGTTGCACCCGGGGCTCTGGAGAGCGGATGAGTGGACGCATCTTGTCATGGGCTGGGCTGTCTCAGCGACTCCCCCTTCCCTCCCTTACCTTTCTCTCGTGTTTTTCAGGCAATGTCTAAACTGGGCCTTCGCCAGGTGACGGGAGTAACCAGAGTCACCATCCGGAAATCTAAGAACATCCTCTTTGTCATCACAAAGCCAGACGTGTACAAGAGCCCGGCGTCAGACACCTACATAGTCTTTGGTGAAGCAAAGGTGAGCTGACTGCGTGGCGTCTGGCAGCATTTAATCCATGCTCGCCGCAGCAGGGCCGCTTCGCTGGGCTTCCTCCTCGCCACCCCTGCGCCGTGGCAGGTCCCGGCTGCGGTGTCCCCCCCGAGGGATGTGGGGTCCGTGCCGAGGGCTGGGCTGTGCGGCAGAGCCATGGGACCTGCTCTGAGCCTGCGGCCCGACGTCCCGCTCTGCAGGGCTGGCCTCACGTACGATTCTTCCCCCCTCCAGATCGAAGACCTGTCCCAGCAGGCCCAGCTGGCAGCTGCTGAAAAGTTCAAAGTGCAAGGAGAAGCTGTTTCAAACATCCAAGAAAACACACAAACCCCCACCGTGCAGGAGGAGAGCGAGGAAGAGGAGGTAATGCCTTCCCCCACCTGTCTCCACGGGGCTGGGCCGCAGACCCACCGCGTTAATGCGTGTACTGCGAACATCAGAGTTTTTTAAGAGCTGTGGTTTTCTTTCCCTCATCCACATCTTCGCTGTGATGGCAAAGGGAGAGCACGGGGTCCTCTCCCTGGAGGATCTGATCCCAGGCACTGCCAGGGACCGTCCCCAGGGCTGGGCAGAGCCCGCTTTTGCCTCCCAGCTTCATTGGTGCAGCCTGAGTGGTGCTGCCCCAACCCAGACTGTCCCCTTTTCCTCTGCCGGGCACGGAGCGAAGCGCGTGTGGGGCTGAGGTGAATCCCGGGCTCTGCCTCCTTTAGGTTGACGAAACCGGCGTCGAGGTGAAAGACATTGAGCTGGTGATGTCGCAGGCGAACGTGTCGCGAGCGAAGGCGGTCCGTGCCCTGAAGAACAACAGTAACGATATTGTAAATGCCATAATGGTGAGTGTCTGCCGGGGGGCAGGGAGAGAGCTTTGCTCCTGGGGGAATGCACGGTGTGTAATTCCCCGGAGCTGCGAGTGGGGGACGTGTCTGTCTCCCGCCTGCAGCCGCTGTGGGTCGGTGGCCGGGCTGCGGGGCTCCGTGCCACCGGCAAAGCCGGCTCCTGACGCGTCTTCCTTCTCTCTGCAGGAGTTGACGATGTAGCTGCCAGAGAGAGGAGCCTTTTTTGGTGTTTCAGAGAAGAGTAAAATGCAACTAAATTTAAAATTTGTACTATTTCTATCAATTAATAAAAGTTGTGGCTTATTGTTGGTGAAACACTTTCTGCTCCCTGTTGGCTTTGCTGCCCCCACCCTCCCCGGTCGCCAAGGCTCCAGGGTGGAGCCTTCCTCCCGGGAAGATCTGGGCGATACCCTGTCCCGTCCCACCCCAGCGGAAGAGCACCTGCCCCTTCCCTCATTTCCTTCCTGTCCCCAAGGCCGGGTGGCCGTGGGCCCCAGAGCCAGCACCGTCCCTGGGCGTCGGGCTCAGCCCAGGCCGTGTCTCCCTCCGTGGGTGGCAGGAGGGAGAGGAGGGGTCCGCTGTGGGGTGTCACCTCCCTGTTTCCTCGGGGGGTTCCCTGCCATCACCCTGGGCTCCTCCTCGAGTCCCCGTGGCCATGGGGCAGGGAGGGACATGGACATGGTGCACGTTCGGACACGAGGCCGGGGCTCGGCTGGGTCTGTCCCTCCGTGTCACCCTCCGTGCGGCAGAAGGGGCTGCGCTCAGCAGGGCCCGTGCGGAGCTGGTGCAGGGGGGGGCATCTCCCCCCTCTCACCGGGGACCGGGCCGACATCCCCCCAGACGCGGTTCTGGTTTGAGGAACCCACAATTTATTGTCGTTCAATTAATCTCTTCCCTGACGACCTCTCCCGGGAAAGGGAATCAGGGAAAAAAAAAGGAAACCTGAGAGCTAAATTTGAAGAGATTTACTAGAATAAGACTAAGCAATTAACATTAATAATACTATAGAACCGCTATTGATCCTGATACCAACACAAGGATCATCCCCAGCCCGTTCCCCAGCAGAAGTTGGTCCCCCGGCAGGGACAGCCAATGTGGGACCCTGCGAGCGCCGCGGCTTCGGGAGGGAGGGAAGGGCTCCGGGCTCCGGCACCAGGGTGAGGAGTTCTTGGGGTGGCAGCCACCAAGGGTGAGGGGAGAGAACTCAGCAAACTTCCTAATATCTGTTAAATGTGCTGTTCATGGTATGAAATAACCCTGTTGGACTGGGTCGGTCTCTCTCCTCCTCGTCCCCGCGCCCGGGGGGGCTCGGAAACACCGAGACGCTGAACCCCGCGCCCCGGTGCCGGCTGCAGAGCGAGGGTCTCCAACTCCTTCAGACACCAGCGTCTTCTGGAAGTGCGGTTTTCCCAGGCATTAGAAGAGAAATCACCGCTGTGTTGCTCAAACCCGGACAGATGCGTGCTCGGGGAAGGCCCAAGCACCACCGGTCTCCCTCCGCGGCGCTGCCGGGGCCCGGGACCGGTGTGGCGGCCGGGATCAGGCCCGGGGGCGGCCGCCGGGGCCCTGCGGCGCGGAAGGGGGGGGCGCCGGGGCCCGGGATTGGCGGTGGAGCCCAGTCAGGAACGGGCCGTGGCCGGGCCCGTGCGCGGACGAGGCCCCGGTCCGGTCCGTTCGGGCCCGGTGCCGCTGGAGGCGCCCCGCGGGGTCCCGTCCCGGGCCCGGCGGCGGCGGGGGCTGCCCCGTCGCCACGGCAACCGCGGGCCCCGCCCCCCGGCGGCCACCGCGCCTGCGCGGCGAGAAGCTGCTAGAAGGGAGGAGGGAGCGGGCGCGCGCGGGGGGCGGGGGGGGCGGCGGGGGGCGCGCGGCGGGTCGCGCATGCGCAGGAGCGGCGGCGGGCGGCGGCGCGGCGGGTATTTTGCTGCGTCACCAGCGCTGGGCGCCGCCGCTGCCGCGCGCGCGGGGCATTGTGGGAGCGAGGCCGCCCCGAGCCCCGAGCCCGCCGCCGCCGCCGCAGACACGGGCCTGACCCGCGCAGCCGCCGCCCCGCACCGCCGCCGGAGCCGCCGCCGGGCCCACCCCCACAGGAGCGCCAGCCGGAGCCGCCGCTATCCGCCATGTGAGGCCCGGGGGTGGGAGCGGCGGCGGCGCCGTCCCGGGAGGCCGCGGTCGGCGGGGCGGAGGGGGGAGGGGGGGGCGGAGCGCGCGCTCCCGCCGGTCCGCGTGGTGACCTTGGCCGGCCCCGCCGCCGCCGCCGCCGCCGTCCGGGGGGTGGGTGGGGGGGCGCAGGGTCGGGCCCTCCCCCGGTGGCCGCCCCGCGTTCGGGCGTTTCTGCCCCGGTCTAAAGCGAACCGGGGCCCCTGTCGCCGCCCCCGGCGGGGCGGCGGGTACCGGTGTGGGGAATGAATGGGGCCGAGGCGGAGCGGCCCCGCCGGGGCCCGTCCCTCGGCGGGCAGGGCTCAGCCCGGTGCCGGTGCCGCCCGGGACGGGGGCGTTGAGCGTTGCCGGGCGGTTTGAACGGTCCCGGCGCCCGCCAAACGGTCCCGGCTCCGACTGCGAGGAATCCCCGGTAAGTAAGAGATCCCGCCGCCCTGGGGTGCGGGCGCTGTGCTCGTCTCCTGAGGAGCTCTCGCCTCCCCACGCTCAAAACCCAGAAGCCGCCTCTGGAGCGTGTTGGGGCCGCAGGAACCCCCCGCTCCCGGTGCCGCCGCCGTCCCGGGCGCTGCGGGGGCCGGCAGCGACCCACCGGGCAGCCCCGGCCCTGGCCCTGCCCGCGGACCCCCGGGGTGACCCCGGTGGAGCGGGGAGAGCAGCCGGGCCCCGGGGTTTCCCCTCCGGAGCCAAAACCCGTGCCCCGAAGTGCCTCCGCGCCGGGAGCCCTAATTAGCTGCCTCCATTGTAATTCCATTGAGGCTGCTTCCGTGACCCAAAACCGGCGTGTGCCGTTCCCGGCAGAGCTCCGGTGTTCTCTCCCGGTGCAAACGAACGAGGAGCCGCACTTGGCGGCGCGATGCTTTTCGGGGGGAAATCTGGCTCTTACGGAGGAGGCCGATGACCCCGTTACCCTCTGACGGGCTGGATTTCCACGGGTTTGGCTTAAACGAGAGAATCGGAGCGCTTTTCTGAGCTTTTTGTTGGCCGGAAGGGTTGATGTGCCCCAGGGAGGGAAGCGTTGCTGCTCTCCCCGTCCCCAGTGGGGCCTTCGCTTCGGGGCGGCTCTTCTGAAACTCGTGGGGCTGCTTCATCTTAACGTGACCGAAAGCGAGAAGGATGCAATAAAGTTGGAGTTTTCCGTTTAATGTCTGTGGAATCCATCATCGTGAAACCGCAGCGCTACTACATCCTGCCTACGATTGTCTATGGTCTGAAACCAGTTTCTTTTTTAATTTAAAAAAAAAAAAAGAAAAAAAGGCGCCTTTCCAGGGCATATAAATGAAAGTAAAACTTGTTACGTAAACCAGGTTTCTCAGTGCCGTCTGGGGGTGAAAATCTCATTCAGCAGATGACTTTTGCAGTGTCCTCAAACTGTAGGAATTGTCAGGATACTTTCCAGGAAATGAAGCCGGGTGGATGAGGAAGCACGAGGAGGATGGGTTTGGAAACGCTGTGGGATCGCACCGAGCCACCAACAGTCACACCTGAGACTCGGCTCGTGAGTACAGCGTGTCAGGAGCTGCTCCTGCGGCGAAGCCGGAGATGGAGGTGTCTGCAGCAGAACTGGGGCTCCCCTGAGCCCCCGCGGGTCGGACGGAGCCGTGAGGCCTCTGGGGCGAAGCTGAGCCTGGACATCGCTGCTGTGAAGCTTCTAGAACCTGTTCTACAAGCCTGCTATCAGGATTGTCATCTGAATGCGGTGGCTAGAAGAGGTGGTCGGATGCAGACGTGTGGTGGCCGTGGCTGTTTAGGAAGTCACCGAAACGCGTGGGTGGCAGCAAAGCTTAGATTTGACAGAAGAAATCCTTCCTGTGACTTGTTGCCTGGGCTGTTCCCTGCTCGACGTCTGCCGTGGTTTATTGCTATGGCACGTTTAACTTCTCTCTTCCAAAGAAATCTCAATCCCGTTGGGATGATACGTAACCGAAGCGCATTCCTGGGACTGGGACTGTTGGCACGAGGCCGAGGTCCCCGGGGATGAGTTTTGTTGAGCAAGATGGAGCAAACGTTGGGCTCCGGGTCAGCTCAGGAGTCCCGGCGGCGTTTCTCAGCGCCTGTAGGAAAAGGGAAGACTTTCTGTGGGAATAGGAGAGCCGTCGCTTCGAAGGGCTCGGAGCACGTGTGCGTTTCACCGTTGGCCTCCACGCGTGCGGTCGCTTCCTCGGAGTCTGGGTGTGGGCAGGGATCGCCAACGAGCTGCGACTTCCATCTCATCCCTCGCTCGGGTTCGCGGTCCCAGCGCATCCTGTGCTGCTGGTTTCAACGGTAGGTCCTGACTCAAGCAATTCCCCCGGCGGCTGAAGGAAGGTTTCTTTCCATCCTCCCTTTGGGAGGAGGAGAGATTTGAAAAACAGATAAGAAGAATGAGAGGCTTTAATTAGAGTAGGCACGGTCAGGGTGGTAAGTACTGAATATCCGGGCAGGCAGCGTATGTTTAGTGTTAGAACATAATTCACACGTCTAGTACATTTTCTTTGGTCTCTTCCCCTCCTCTCGGTAGCCCACAGGCACGCGAGGCTCCCTCAGCTCTAGGGCCCTTCAGTGGGACGTTTGGAAGTGCTGGGAACGGGCCGTTAGTGCCTTAAACCCCCTGATCTTGGCAAAGATGCTGAGGTCGCGGCCAAGCCAACGCTCTGAGGCTGAGGAGTGTGAGCAGCTCCCTGGGGAGGCCGGAGATATCTCCATTGACATTGAAAACGTTTGCGAAGTGTTACGGCCATTCAGTGCGTCGTGGTGAGCAGGGACACTGAGATTTCTGTTCTGGTGACGCTGGTTTGAGCCACGTACCCGGTTCCACGCCGTGGGATTTCTGTCTTCCAGCAGCACGAGAAATGGCTCTGAGCAGCACTAAAGGCAGAGGGGACAGAGCGCGGCGTTTAGCAGCCTCTTTTTTTACCTCAGAGTCTTTCAGTCCCTTTTAGAGGACAACGCTTGCGTCCAATAAGGAATTAAAAATAGTATAGTAAGAAAATTTGCTACTCTGGGATCGTTTGGCTTTACCCGAATAAATAGATGCTGCTTCTGCCGCTGTTGTGGCCTTTCCTGGAGCTGGCACCGGGGTCTGTGCACCCAAACTGCTGAGGGGGCCCAGAGCAGGACTGGGTTTGACCCCCACAGACACGGGGGGAGAGGAGCGGGGCAGGAGGGGGCCGTGGGGCAGGGAGCTGTGGGGCAGGGAGCAGGGTTTCTCGGGGGAGCAATGCGGCGCTCGGTGAGTAACTTCAATAATGCGTCACAGTTTGAGATCAAGAGTTGAAATGGTTGATGATCAGGTGAGTCGAAATCTGTTCTGAAAGTTTAGCAATGGTCACCTTAATGAATGTTCTGAGCAGTTAATTACCCCTTTGTCGGGCGACTGTGCTGTAATGCTCCGAGTGCAGTAATGAGGGCAAACGTCCGCTCCTCGGGGGGTGCAGTGGAAGCCCCTCTGTCACCCACAGATGGGAACGTTGTTGGCTCTCTTTGTGTCCCTGTAGTGAGTGTAGGGGCCGTAAGTGACCGTTCAGCCCAGAGCACTTCACTTCAGCCCGACTCGCAGGTGGGTCTTTGAGGTCTTCTCTGCCAGGGCATGAGCCATGAAATCTTGGCTTTGATCATGCCCCTCTGGAAACAGCCCAAGCGAGGAGCGTCCGCGTCTCCTGTGCCTTGGCAACAGCAGGGCTGGGTGGCCGTTTGCCTCCTCCTGGGGCCCAGAGGAGCGGTTTTGGGCTTGGCCGGAGCTGCCAGGAGAGTAGCAGAGCGGTGGGGAGCCCGTGGAGCGACCCCACGTGGAACTGCGAACCCCCGCCAGTGTGTCCCTGGACGGACTGTTGCTGGTTGTGGTGTTTGCGGAAAGCCAGAAGGATCCCCAAGAGCGTGGGAGTCAGAGTCCGTGGACGTAGAAGGCTGTAGGACGATGTCAGAACAGCGATTCTTTGCTCCCAGAGAGGTACTGGCTTCAGCTGGGGCTTGCGCACGGCAGAGGTGTCGAACCGTCCATGTTTTTAATAGTATGAATGACCCAAAAAGCGAGCTTTTTGGTGGTTGTGCTCTGGGGTTTTAGCTCTTCGGGTGATAAAAAGCAAAATGAAGTCTGTTGTTGGAGGTGACTGAAGCTTTGCCATCGTCTGTAGTGGCTCGTCTTGAGAAGTTTGTCATGATTTTGGTTAGTTGTAAGGTTTATTTCAGTCTCAGGGTTTGATCACTTCGGGGAACAGCAGCACCAGCTTTTCGGGGGCGTCGCACATGGAATGCCTTGTATCACTTCTTGGTTTTTACATCTTTTTCCAGTCTTAAGCATCTTTTAAAGGTTATTATTAAAAGACAGTAATGCAGCTTTTAAGAACAGTAAAAAGTCTTTTAGTTGAACTTCTCTAAATGTAATAAAAAAAAAAATAATCAAAGTGTTCGAGTTGTGTATCGGGAGAAAACGAGGAGAGGCACCGTTGGGTTTCCTGGCGGCACCGAAGGGTGAGTTTTAAAACTCTCTCAGTATTGCTGAAAGATAGGAAACTTGATTTGAACTTGTCTGCAATGGTCTCTCGGCAGGCAGCCTGCTTCTGCGAAGTGGTACGACCGAAGGGACTACGTCTTTATTGAGTTTTGCGTTGAAGACAGTAAAGATGTTAATGTAAATTTTGAAAAATCCAAACTTACGTTCAGGTGAGCACCTGAAGGCACGGGGAGGGGGCGGGATGGGGGGGGACCTAAGGGCTCTGCTGGCACCGATTCCACGATGTTTTTTCTTAAAGTAGCATGTTCTGTGAATGAAGCATGTTTTTTAAGACATTTCCTGCTAAATGCAAGTTTGTTGTTTTTTTTTCTCTCTCAACAGTTGTCTTGGAGGAAGTGATAACTTTAAACATTTAAACGAAATTGACCTTTTTAATAATATTGATCCAAATGTAAGTATCCTCTTGACTCTCCTCTTGCTGTGTTCTTGGTGCTGTACCCTGAAAAACACCATCCCTTCTGCCAGAATTGAGGGCAAATTGTTCCTTAGGCCCTAAGAATGTGCTTAAACCCACATCTCTGAAGGCGTCTCTGGATGGTATTTTTCAGGACTGAATAAGTTGATGGCTTAAGTGTAATGTGAGCAGTTCCTGGTGCAGCTTGTGATGATTGTGCTAATGGATATTTGTTCTTTTTCAGGAATCAAAGCATAAAAGAACAGACAGATCTATCTTGTGTTGTTTACGAAAAGGAGAATCTGGTCAGGCATGGCCGAGGTTAACAAAAGAGAGGGCAAAGGTGGGTTTGGGCTCCTCGGTGGCCGGGGCCTGTTGCCTCCCCTGGTTTTTAATCTTGTTTAATATTTGGGTCATATTTAAACGATGTAGCAGTTAATGGGTCGCTTGCCATGCTTCTGACCAGAACGGCAGTTCTTATTAACCTTCCTCTTCTAACAGCAGCAGCTCGTTACTTTGCTTGTCCTTAAATAACTTCTCGTGTTGATGTGCAGCTCAACTGGCTCAGCGTGGACTTCAACAACTGGAAAGACTGGGAAGATGATTCAGATGAAGACATGTCCAATTTTGATCGCTTTTCTGAGGTATGGGAGTACCTGGAGGTTTGGGCTTCGCCCTGTGGGGGCAGGCAGGGGCTGGCACCTGAGGAAGAGTCGTCTTCCTCTGCCTTCCTCCTCTTCCTCCTCCTCCTCCTGGGCGCGGGCTCTGGCTCTGAGCCGTGGCCGTTGGCGGGACGGGCAGTTTGTGTTTGCTGGCAGATCCAAACTGAACATTTGTCCCGTTGTAGATGCCGGCACTTGCCCAGTGCCCTGCTTGGTGCAAGGCAATTAATTGAAATGTTTTCACCTGCTGCCTCGGTGCAGCTGATTTGTCCAACAACGGGCAGCTGTTGGTTACAAGAGTTTTAAGCTATTTTCAGACGCGGGGTGCTGCCCTCACTCACGAAGAGTGCGTTTGGCTTCCCCCGGTGATGTGCCTTTCTCTCCCCGAGCAGATGATGAACAACATGGGCGGAGACGACGACGTAGACTTGCCAGAAGTAGATGGGGCAGACGATGTAAGTACTCTGTTGGCAGTAAATTCGTGCCGGGCTGGCGCAGCGCGTTCACTGTCGAACTCTCCTTCCTCCTTCAGCACTGGGTGAAAGCTTAAATAGCACCAGACCTCATCTGGACAAATGATGTCACCTGGCAAAGTCACAGTCCCCCCCCACCCCGAGCTGTGGTGTCAATGCTTGCGGTGTCACCTCTGCGGTGACGGCTGGTTACTGCAGGGCTCTGGCCAGCGGGGCCAAACCAAGCCCGTCTCGTGGAGCCCGGCATTCCCCGACACTGGGGTCACGCTGCCACCGGGCTTTGGGAACGGCACCTCATTTGCTGGGATAATGAGGTGGGGGAAATAGCCTTCAAGCGCGGTCTGCTTCAGTTAATGTTTCTCCTTTTTTTCCAGGACTCACCAGACAGTGATGATGAAAGTAAGTGGGTGTTCTCCCGTCGTTCCCGCACGGGCGCTCACTGAGTGCTCCTTGCTGAGCCCCAGCCTCCAGCGCAGCAGCAGATGTTCCCTCCTGTCAGTCTCCCTAAATCCCGGCTGCGAGCCAATGCCGGTGCCTGGCCCGAGCTGTGTGAGACGATATAATCTAGCAAAAGCCTTTCCACACGAGTGTGAAATAACCAGTTTGACCTTCCCAGCCAGCTTTAGTCCTGGGCTTTGGCTTTAAGAGCAGCAGGAGCGTGCGTGGGGCGCCGGAGTCTGCGGCACTGGCCCTGCTCGAGTCACTCCTGGGCTTCAGAGTGAGAAGAGGGACTGGGTCAGGCCTGGAACTGCCCCCTGCCCTTCTTGGTCAAGGGCTGGATCTTGCTCCTGTCCCCTGTGATGTAGTGGGGCTCCCCTGTAGCTTTTCTTAAAAAAAACAAAGCAGCAAAACCCCCCACCCACTAACGTTCTTCTCTTTCTCTCTAGAAATGCCAGATCTGGAGTAAGGAAAACCGTCGTCTTCAGGGTTTGGGGAAAGAACTTCATCACAACATTTCATAATTGAGATAAGAATTCCTGAGTTGATAGCCCTAAAGGGAGATCCTGCATCCTTTAACCCATTTTCAGTCCATTTTAAATGGCTTCACTGATGGTAGGTGTGTACCATTGCACGGGGCGGTCCTAAGCCACGAGAGGCAATAACGTTATGCATGAACCGTTTTCCAGACTTCCAAAAAAAAAAAAAAAACAAAAACAAAAACAAACCAAACCCAATTGAGGTGTAGGCAATCGATAGAGAACAGTCGCAATAAAGTTTACAGAGCCTCCTTGCCTCGTAGCGGGTGTAATTACAATGGGAGAATCCTGAATTTTACACCGAGTGGTAAACGAGCATTTTTTTTCCCCCCCCTCTGCCGCCTGAAAATTGTACCTTTGTACCGGGAACAAAACACGGCCGTTGTCATTGGCTCACAAAACTCCGCCGCGCAGAACCTCCGTGGTGTCTTCAGCTCTGTTCCGCTAAAGTTTGTATTGAAAAGGAAACCGGTTTCTCCCCGTTTGGCGTCGGCACGGCCCCGGTGCCGGTGGCTGGAGCCCGTTCCCCCCCCCCCCCCCCCCGTTAGACCCTCCAGCTTTCCCCCCCCCCCCCATCCTCCCCCCGCCTCGCCCGGGCGCGGGTGCCTGTACGTTGTTGCTTGTCGATCTTGTACGTTTAGACCAAATCGTATTTGCACTGTGGGTGTGGCAGCGACCGGCCGGCGGCGGCTTCGAAACGGGCTGAAAAACCTCAATTTATGTTCAGAGCAGCGGGGATTTTTTTAATGTCTACATTCTTTCTAATAAACTGTTGAAGACTCCCTGGCTCTCCTTCCGCCTGGGCCCTGTCCCTTCATCTGCCTGCGCCGGGGGCTTCTCTACGGCGGGGGGGGGGGCGGGAACCGGCCCGAGGAGGGGGGGGCGGCGGGGCCTGGGCCGCGGTCACGGCGCCCGCCCCAAGGACAAGCCTGGGACACGTGCGCCTCCGTTTCCGGTGCCCTTCAGGCGGAGCCCGCCCCTTCCTGCCGAGCCCGCCCTATCAAGTCGTGGCGCTCTTCGACGGATAGAGCTGCCGCCCAATCGCGAGGAGGCGGAAAGCGAGCCACCGGACGGATCTGGCCAATGGGAGAGCGAATGCGGACGGTGCGGCTCGGCGCGGCTGCCAATGGGCGCGCGCGGCGGAGGGTGACGCGCTCGGCGGTCCCGCCCCGCGGGGGCCGTGTGGGGCGGGCGGGGCGCGGGGCTCAGTCGGCGCCGCCATGTTGGGGCTCGCGGGTCGCTGCTCGGCCGCCGCCGCCGCCGCCGCCCGGCCCCTGCTGCACCGCGGGGCCGGGCCGGGCCGCGACCTCCTGCCGCTGCTCCTCAGCCGCGGGGCTGGTCCGGCCGCCGCCGTCGCGGCGCGTGAGTGCGGGGCGGCCGCGGGGGGTCACCTTGGGGCCTGCGCGGGGGCCGTTACCGGGGCCCCGTTATCGGGGCGGGGCGGGCTGTGAGGGCGGCACAGGAGCCCTGGGTGCACTGGGGGCTGCAGGGGGTCCCGGGTGCGGTGAGGAGGGGGGTGCGGGCGGTCACGGGTGCACCGAGGGGAGTCCGGGGGACTGTAAGGGGTCCCTGGGCGGATCGGGGGGTGCGGGGGGTCTCCGGTGCACCGAGGAAGGAGCGTAGGGGGCTCTGGGTGCACCGATGTGGGTGCTGCAGGGGATCCTGCAAGGGCTGCGGGGGGTCGCGGGTGCACCGAGGGGGTGAGGTGCAGGGGGTCCCCGGTGCTCCGGGGAGGGTGCAGGCGTCCTGGGGCACATCCCAGGGGAGCCGCGGGGTGCAGGGGAGCCCCGTTCCCGTACCCCCAAGGCACGTGGGAGCCCGGAGCTGCCCTTTCCCCGCCCGACCTTGACTCGTCCCTCTCCTCCCCCAGGACGGGACTATGCCGCCCAGGCAGCCCCCGCCGCCAAGGCCGGTTCCACCACCGGCCGCATCGTGGCCGTCATCGGGGCGGTGGTGGACGTGCAGTTCGACGAGGGGCTGCCCCCCATCCTCAACGCCCTTGAGGTGCAGGGCAGGGAGACGCGGCTGGTGCTGGAGGTGGCCCAACACCTGGGTGAGCATTTGTCGCAGAGGGGCTGCGGGGAGGGGGGGAGTGGGGGGGACTCCTCCCGTGATGATGCGTGTGATGACTTTCGTTCTCCTGAGCTTGCTGAAGCCACGGATTTCAATCTGAGGAGGAGGAAAATGGCTGCCGGAGGGCTCTGGCCCACAGGGCTGCAGCCTGAGCGTGGCCTGGGCTCGTTTTTCCTCTGTGATACTTTGTCCCTGGGTCCTGCTCTCTTGGTCCTCCTGCCAGCAGACGGTTCCCTTGGCAGGGCCCGGGGAAGCCACCAGCAGCTGTCCCCAGGGTCAGCTCGAGGGCGCTGCTGTGACGCCGTCCTGGGGTCTTGGCAGGGGAGAACACTGTGCGCACAATCGCCATGGACGGGACAGAAGGCCTGGTGAGAGGACAGAAGGTTCTGGACTCCGGGGCACCCATCCGCATCCCCGTCGGCCCCGAGACCCTGGGCAGGATCATGAATGTCATCGGGGAACCCATCGACGAGAGGGGCCCCATCACGACGAAACAGTGAGTGATGTCACGGGCCGGGAGACGAGCATCGTGCGGGGTTTGGAAGTGGGGGCACAGGTTCTGGAACAGCAGACGGCTGTGATCAAGGATGTGGCACGTCCCTGTCACCCTGGTGTTCTCCTGGGTGGTGAGCGGGGACCACGCTCGCACGGTCTCCTGCCGGCACCGGGCTCGGTTTGGCTGCTCAGCTCCTCCCTCCGCCTCTCGCTGCAGGTTTGCTGCCATCCACGCCGAAGCCCCTGAGTTTGTGGAGATGAGCGTTGAACAGGAGATCCTGGTGACGGGAATCAAGGTGGTGGATCTGCTGGCTCCCTACGCCAAGGGTGGCAAGATCGGTACGTTCCCCCAGAGGGAAGGGGGGTGTCTGGGGAGGGGGGCGCCCTGCCAGCCCCCCTGAGGCTCAGGGCCGGCCCCTCTCCCCTCTGCAGTCGTTTCCTTCGCTGATGAGTAACCATTTGACTTTCGTTCTTCTGAGCTTGCTGAAGCCACGTTTATCGATCTGAGGAGGAAAGGGGTGGAGGGAGCCAGCAGGGGCAGCCGGGTGGGCTTGGGGTTGAGCGCGATTCCGGTTCCCCCCCCACCAGGTCTGTTCGGGGGTGCTGGCGTCGGCAAAACCGTGCTGATCATGGAGCTGATCAACAACGTGGCCAAAGCCCACGGCGGTTACTCGGTGTTCGCCGGCGTGGGGGAGCGGACCCGTGAGGGCAACGACTTGTACCACGAGATGATCGAGTCCGGGGTCATCAACCTGAAAGACACCACCTCCAAGGTGCGCGGGGTCTCCTGGGGGGTGGGGGGATACAGGGGGGCAGCAGGACGGCGCCGTGCCCACACTGGGGTCCTGCCCGCAGGTCGCCCTGGTCTATGGACAGATGAACGAGCCACCGGGTGCCCGCGCCAGAGTGGCCCTGACGGGGCTGACGGTGGCCGAGTATTTCAGGGACCAGGAGGGTCAGGACGTGCTGCTCTTCATCGACAACATCTTCCGCTTCACCCAGGCGGGCTCCGAGGTCTGTGCTGGTTCCTGGGGCTGAGCGCGGAGGGGGCCGGACCCCCCCCCCTCTGCCTTGTGCAGCCTCTCAGGGGCTCCCATCCCTCCCAGGTGTCAGCCCTGCTGGGCAGAATCCCCTCCGCCGTGGGCTACCAGCCCACGCTGGCCACCGATATGGGCACCATGCAGGAGCGGATCACCACCACGCGCAAGGGCTCCATCACCTCGGTGCAGGTGAGGGCAGGGCCGGCTGCGCTGCGCCGGGGGAGCCGCCGTGGCCACCGCGATCCCACCGTCCCCTCCCACCTCCCCAGGCCATCTACGTGCCAGCCGATGACTTGACCGACCCAGCCCCCGCCACCACCTTCGCCCACTTGGATGCCACCACGGTGCTGTCCCGAGCCATCGCCGAGCTGGGCATCTACCCGGCCGTGGACCCCCTGGATTCCACCTCCCGCATCATGGACCCCAACATCGTGGGCCCCGAGCACTACGACGTGGCCCGGGGCGTGCAGAAGATCCTGCAGGTGAGGGGGGGGACCCCCCGCGGGGTGGGGGGGCAGGGAGGGGGCAGGAAGCCCAGTACTGGTCGCTCACACGCCCCCCGTGTCCTCCCCCAGGACTACAAGTCCTTGCAGGACATCATCGCCATCCTGGGCATGGATGAGCTCTCCGAGGAGGACAAGCTGACGGTGGCCCGGGCTCGCAAGATCCAGCGCTTCTTGTCCCAGCCCTTCCAGGTGGCCGAGGTCTTCACTGGCCACATGGGCAAGCTGGTGCCGCTGAAGGAGACCATCAAGGGCTTCAAGCAGATCCTGGCAGGTGGGACAGCCCCCCCCCCCCCCCCACCCCCGGGCTGGGCTGGGCTGGGCTGGGAAGGGGTGGGGGGGAGGGCGGGGGGGGTGTCTCTGGGGTTGGGCTGGGGTACCCCCTCCCCCTGACGCAGCCTTTCCCCCCCCCACCCCCCCAGGTGAATACGACCACCTCCCGGAGCAGGCCTTCTACATGGTGGGGCCCATCGAGGAGGCGGTGGCCAAGGCAGAGAAACTGGCCGAAGAGCACGCCTGAGGAGTCACCGCCCCCCCCACCCCCAGCCCGTGTCCCCCCCCGCGGCCCCCCCTGGGGCCAGACCCCCAGTATTTAACGTTTCCAATAAAACATCGGTGAAAACACCCTGGGCCCGTGTGTGCTTCGGTTCAGGGGTGGGGGCCCGTGAGTCGTCTCGTGTCCCCCCCACCCCGCCTGTGGGGTGCTGAGGCTGGGCTGGCCCCCCCGGGGCTCCCTTACACCCCCCTCTGCTGTGGGATGGGGCGGGGGGGGGGACGACACGGTGAGGGGCCCTGCGGCGCTCAGCTGCCACCAGCAGCACTGGGACCCTCGGCCCCGTGGGGTCCCTGGGAGGCGGGAGAGACCCCCCCCTGCCGGTGTCAAGAGGCACCAGAGGGGGGGGAATTGGGGAGGGGGGGGGGGGACAGTCTCTGCCCTCGTCTGTCCCGGCCCCGTGTCTGGGTGTCGCCTGCCCCCCCCCCCCCGCCCCATTTCGCTGCACAAAGAGCCGCGCCCCGGCAGCTGCGGCTTTGTCCGGGGGGGTCCCGGGGGGCCGCGCCGGCCTTGCCCCCCCCCACCTCCCCCGGGGGCACCGAGACACCCCCCCTTCCTCCTGCCCCGGGGGTCGGACCGAGCCCCGTCACCGGGTGATACCGGTCGGGAGGGGGCGGGAGATCCCTAAGTTCTGCGGGGGGGGGGGGGGGTGTCCGTGGAGCGGCCCCGGTGCGGGGGTGCCCCCAGCCGCCCTCGCCGCCCCCCCCCGAGCCGCGAAGGGCCGCGGTCCCTTTAAATGGCGGCGCGTCCCGCGCGCGGAGGGCGCGGCGGGCGGTGACATCACGCGGGGCCGGGAGCACCTGCGCCGCCACCGGCACCGGCGCCGCCACCGGCTCCGCTCCGCGCCAGGCGGGCACCGGGCCGGCCCCGCCGCCCCCAGGTAGGCACCGCGCGGGACCGGCCCCGGGGACGGGACACCCACCCCCCCCCCCCCCGCCGGGACTCACCCCCGCGGGGCCGGGCCGGCTGCACCGGGAGCCCCCGGTCCCCATCGGACCCCCCACCCCCGAGCAGGGAACCCCCGCACCGGGCCGGGATTTCCTCCCCCGGGACAGGCCCCCCCCCCCCCCGCACCGGGACCCCCTTCTCCTCCCGCCGCCCCGGTACCGGGAGGCGCCCTCGGCCCCTGCGTGGCGTGACGTCACCGGGGATCCCGGGGGCCGGGGCAGTCCGGGGGGGGGGCGGCGGGGGCCGGTTTCCTCGCACCGAGCCGGAGGAGCGGCGGGGTCCCGGTCCCGGTCTCGTCTTCCCCTGCCCCGCGCAGCGCCGCCGGTCCCGGGGTCGAGCCGCGGAGGGGGAGCGGGGGGGGGGGGGGAACACGGCAAGGGAGGGGGGGGGGGGGGCGGCCCCGGTGGGGGCGGCCCGGGGTCGGGGGAGGGGTCCCCGGTGCGGGGGGGGGGGGGTGGCCCCGCGTGGGGATTCCCCCCGCCCTGACCCCGCCGGGGGCGGGGATCCCCCTCCCACGTGGGCGCGGGGCCCGCCCCCTCCCGGTGACGCGGGGGCGCCGCTCCCGGTGACGCCACCGCGGCGGCGGTGACGTGGGCGCCGGGGGGCGGGGCTGTGACCGCCCGGCGGCGCGCGGCGCTTCCTGCCCTGCGCCGCTGCCTCGGCCCCGCGGGCCCGGTGCGTGCGGCCCGGCCCGGCCCGGCCCGAGCGGCCGCGCCATGCGGAGCCGCCTCCCGCCCCGCGCCGCCTGAGCCGGGCCCGCGGCGCCCGCCGGGCCCGCGCCGCCGCCTGCCAGGTGCGGGGTCGGGGCGGGGGGGGGCGGGCGGTAACGGTCCGCGGCGGCCGTTAACGGCTGGGGGGGGGTGGTGGTGTTAGGGGGGGAGGCGGAGGCGAGAGGGGGCTGGGGCGGAGCCGGTGAGACCAACCCCCCCCTTGGCGACCTCGGTGAGACACCCCCCTTCCCCCCCCCTCCCCCCCCCCCCCGCATCCTGCATCCTGGTACCCAGCGGACACCCCCCACCCCCCCCCTCGCTTACCGGCACCGGCGACCCCCCGATCCCCTCCCGGTGCGGCGTCCGGGCCCGACTCGAACCGCGGGGAGCCCGGGCCTCCGTCCCCGGTGGCCGGTGCGGTTTCCTCCGCTTTCCCGTTCCCTGCGCAGGAGGGAGCTTTTCCCTCTGCCCCCCCCCCCCGCCCCGCACCGTCCTCCCCCCCCCCC